>NC_142805.1:3419864-3524122 GCF_049724085.1 Artemia sp. Qi Xiang Cuo
AATCCAAATTTTAACAGTAGGGATGACACTTTGAAAATAAGCTATTTTTTTCATTTATAGGTTGGTGCATTGGTCCCATATTCATCGTCCAGTGAAGAAGGGGAAGAAGAGGCAGTGGAGTTTCAAGACAACGAAACATGGGACGATATCATTGAAGTACCTTTTAATATTGTTGAGTTTTTAGATGATTTTCTTTTAATGTAGAACCTAGCACAGTTGAGCAGGTAGACTTGAGCCCGAACACTTTGCAGCTTTTAGATGATTTCACTGGGAACCCTCCTCCTCCAGCCTTCGATATCCTAACGAGTCCACTTCAAACAACTGAAGTGGAACATAGCTCAAATATTATTGAACAACTTGGGGGAGGGGGTACAACTTTCCCCGATTTTCAATTATCCAATACAATTTTAAATAATATAGTTGTTTTCACTACAACTCTAGGTGACCCTTTTAATTCACTTATGGGCGGAAATTTTGTTTTTGATCCCGTAGAGATTGTGCATGCATATGTCGATAAAATTTGTGCACTACTGGAGAAGCAAATTCAGTTGTGGGGGGGGTAGGGATTCAATTAAGGTGTCTATTGTTTTAAAGGTTTTTTATTTGAATGAGGGAAAAAGCGAGGTTTATTATCATTATATACATTCCGAGATACGTGTAATTTATCCAAATTTAGGAAATTTTGAGAGTGTTTTTAGCGAGTGGGTAGGGCAAATTATAACGCATGTCGAGAACTATACCGAAAATGGGAGCGGGTCTGAAGTTTCAGTTATTGAAAATTTAAGTATAAATATATGTAAATTTAAGAAAGATTTTATTTTAAGAGGGGGGAGTAGGGTCTGATAGGGATACAGTTTTAAAATATAATCCGGATCTAGTAGGCTGTAAAGGGGTCCAGAAGATATGTTTTGAAACAGATCAAAAAGTGTTTCAAGTATGCTTCCTCATATCAGCATTTCAGCCTCTAGCAGATGACGCTACTAAAAAGAACTTTGATCATTGGGCTGTGCATGGGAAGAAAGAGTCCGATTTCCTAGTTGTATATTTCTCTTGTCTAGAAACAAAATACCCAGTAACGCTAAAATCCATTGACATTTTCGAAAGGGTCAATGCCCACTTAAATATCGGCATTACAGTGGTACAATACCAAACAGAATTTAAAGATGGGACTCGTTCTAAAAAGAAGGGGGTGGTCTTCCCCGTAAGGGGCCCGTAAGTTGATTTGGTTAAAAACTGGGTTTGGTTGTTATACACACCGCCCAGTGAACCAAACACAATTGGTCATTTTAACCCTCTCACTGACATTAGTAGAGTTCTGGGGGGTGGCAAGCCTAAGGGGACCGGTTTCTACTGCCCGACATGCCTGTCATAATTCCGTAGTGATATAAACCTACGGGATTATGTGAAGCATTTTAGAAAGCACGGTTATCAGACAGTAGAGACAGTTTCAGGGAATAGGGTCAGTTTAAGCTTTAAAAATTTCCAAAGCACTCTCCTCCAATGCAACAAAATATCTTTGGACTGTGAAGCTAAGCTGGTGGAGGTGAATGACCCCCAATATCCAAACCGTATCAAAGAACACCAGGCCATTGCAGTGTCCTATGCCCATGCGCAAAGAGACAATTCTAACACCATGCGGTTGTTAGAAATAGTTGAGACATTGGATGAGAATGAGTGCATGGTCAAGGCATTGACTAAACTGATCGGCACGGCTAATAGTGGTATTTTTCGTTTAAGAAATACGCATTATCCAATGGTGTTGTCTGCAAAGGATCGTCTCGCGATTAAAAATTAAAAAATATGTTGGGTTTGTAAGGGGGAGTTTGTAGAAGAGGATAAGGGGACTAAAGGGAAAAGAGGGGGGAGGGGGAAAGTCAGAGACCATTACCACTTGTGGCAGGAACTAACGTCGGGTGGTAGTAATTCGGGAGGGGTTGCTCATCAATCGCGTAACTTAAACGTTAGCCAACAGTTTTTTATCACTTTTTTTATTCACAACTCTAACTATGAATTAATATTTATTTTAACAGCACTGGCACGTATGCACAGAGAGGGAGGGGGAGTAGACAGTCCATGGGTGAATAATTCATTTATCTACAACATTACTCCCAAATTAGTCGAGAAGTTGTTGCTTCTCGAACTGAAAAGGCAGGTAGTGGATACTGGACGTACGTGCTGGAATAAAATCAGGTTTTTAGATTCGTTTAGTTTTTTCCCCAAGTCCTTAAGTCAACTAATTCAAGTGCAGAAAAGCGACAATTCTTATAGCTTTCCCTTGCTTAAACAGCACTTTCCAGACAGTGAAATGTATGAATTATTAACAACCAAAGGTATATATGCATATTATTATTACTGTTCTGGCACTCGCTTAAGCGAGGAGAAATTACCTAGAATAGAAGTTTCTTACAATTCACTGACCAACAGTGAATGCAGAGCTAAGGAGTATGAGTTTTCCCTGAAGGTGTGGTCTAAGGGGGATTGTAAAAATGGGTGGGATTATTTTAGACTGTACTTGGCCAGTGACGTTCTAACTCTGCTGTATATAGTCTGTAAGAATACAGACCAGATCTATTCAGAGTTCGGGTTAGATCTAGGATATTATTTTTCTACACCCCATTTAGTAATGGATTTAATTTTAAAAATTAGTAGGGAGGAAATAGGCCTAATCACAGATATAGATCAACACCTTTTTATAGAGCGTTCAATGCGGGGAGGGTATGTTTTTCACGGGGACCGGGTCTTATTAACTGATCCAAGCGGGCCAAGCACTGGTGTAAAGTCAAATGCAGTGTTCTTGGATATGAACTCGTTTTACTCCTCAGCAATGTATCACTACTCTTTGCCGTGTGGGAACTATCAATGGCTTGAGATTCCTTGTGAGTTCCCCGAAATTTACACCATCGAGGAGAATGGGCCACAAGGAGGGTTCTTTGAAATTGATTGTCACATTCCGCTGGCACTTCACGACTCAGTCAAAGATTTTGTTTTTCCCTGTATCAATCGATCAGTGACCAGGGACTCGCTGAGCCCCTACAATCGATCATTGGTTGAGGATATGGGGATGCATTGGACCCCTCTAAACAGAAACTGATTGCTGATTTGGACCCTAAGGAGAATATCGTTGTTCACCATGTGCTTTTGCACTGGATGGTGAACAATGGCTTCAAAATCACCAAAATACATAGGGTCCTGCAGTTCAATCAGAAACCTTATTTGAAAACGTTTATCGATACTTTTGTCGATAAACGTTCTAGGACAAATTCAAAGGTAGAGAAGGAATTGTACAAGCTCATTCTAAATTCAGCTTTTGGCAAAATGTGTGAAAGCGTACGCAACAGATCTCGCTGCGACGTCGTGACTGACCCTCTAGAGTGTGCAGGAATTATTGCCGATCCCAATTTTACATCATTCACGAGCATAGAGGCCGGCATGGTTCTTCTACACAGGAAAAAGCAAAATGTAGTACTGAACAAGAATATAGCAGGAGGTAGTTCAGTACTATAAATTTCAAAAAAGCTCATGTTGTCCTTCTTTTACAATGTATGCAAGGTGCAATGGCCACGGGAGGGGGAGGTTCAAGTTTACTATGGGGATACAGATTCTCTGCTGTTAAAGGTAAATGGGACTGAAGATATATTGGCTGATTTGCAAAATGGGGTGCACATCAGCTCGCGGATGGATTTCACCAACTGGAATCCATCCTTCTACCCCGAGCTGGTGAAACGTCAAGCCCCCAACCAACTATTAAAATTAAAATCGGAGACGGGGAGTGATTTAATATCCAGGGGGTGTTCCCGGGTCCCAAAGTTTATTGCGTGGAAACACATAGTGGGGATGAAAAGAAGACATGTAAAGGGGTGCCTACACACTTTGTAAAGAGCAATTTTAACATGAGCGTGTACAAAGACTGTATAGAAAGTAACCTAGTGCCAAGCGCACAAGTGCTTGCAATTCGCTCTCTACAGTATAGAAATTATACTATGAGAGTAGAAAAAAATGCAATGTCGTGTATATCTGACAAGGTCTATGTGCTCGAGAATGGTGTGAGTGTCCTGCCTCATGGCCACTATCGTATTTCAGACCGAGTTGAATGCGTAGACTATCGTAATCAACTTGGTCTGGATAAACTAACCTAACTAATCAACTAACCACCACCACTCAACCTTTCATAAATTAACCTAACCAACTAATCTAACCCAAGCACTAACCACCACCACTAACCCCTCCACTACCCTGTAGCAGTGACGATAACTATTCTTTTTCCACCGCGGCTCCCGGGGGTGGGGGATCCTGCCCACGACCGCCGCCCGGGGGGAGGGGAGCCCTACCTTTAAATTCACTATAATGTTCAACTGTGCTAGTTCCAAGTGTATTTTATTGTACAAAAGTGCTGTACATGGACAAAAGTGTTTAAAGACAAAAAGTGTCGATGTACAAAAAGTGTTGATGTACAAAAGTGTTGTACAGAAAAGTTTTTATTATAAAGTGTTATCATTGTTCATGTTGAACAAATAGAGTTTTCATGTTGACCAAGTGTCATGTTGAACAAATATTTGTCGTAATAAATGTTGCCATGAAATATTGTTTTTGTTGTTCTTGAATAGATAGATCCAAGGGAAAATTATTACTTATTCATTGAACCCATACGATTTACAGTTAGTTAGAGTCCGACTGTTGTCAAAAGCATGTATCAATTTAAAACACCCTTCAGATCATCTCTGTGTGGGCCCTCAATGTCAGGGAAAACAACACTGTTAGCTAGAATAATTCAAAATTGCGATAAAATGTTTTTGGAAAAACCGAAAAAAATCTACTATTGCTATAGTATTTGGCAGGAGTCCTATGATAAAATAAAAGCTATTGCCACAACCATACCAATACAATTCATAAGAGGACTTGATGTTTTCAATAGTATTGAACCGAAATCGTGGCTAATTAGTCATGATTTGGCTGTAACCATTGAGCAGTTTTTAAAGGAAATGTTGAAATTGTTCACTGTCTGATCTCATCCAGAGCACATTTCCATAACCCTAGTTCTACACAATGTGTTTCATCAGAGCAAATTTATGCGAACCCTTGCTTTGAATTGCACTATCTATATTATCTATCGAGTCGTTCGTGATTCTAGCTCGCTCATAACTCTCAATAAACAGATATACCCTCGGCACTCCAAAATTTCTGTTTTCAGCGTACACTCAAGCGACTAGCAAGCCCTACGGTTACATTTTGCTGGATCTTAATCAGAGCACGCCCGAGGATCTTCGTGTAGTCACCGAGATTTTCGACAATGAAATTACAGTATATCTTCCGGTGAACAGTAGAAAAGGCTATTAGTTGCTATCATGACACTGAAGAAACTACATGAACAACGGGATTTATTTTCCGTTTTAAGCACTTCAAAACCATTGCTTAGGAAGGCTATACTCAAACATGGTGTCGACAATGATTTCATTAATCTAATATCTGAACTTTGTTTAAATTTAACTGAGGGCAATGTTCAACTGCCAGAAGGTGTTAGACAACAGACAAAGCAACATCGTTCCACTTTACGTGCCTTGGCTTTTAAAAACAAGGGAAAAAAATTTAAAAGAACGCGGCTCCTTCAAGCAGGCGGTATCTTTTTCACACTTTTACTGCCAATAATCGCAGGACTTGTAAACAGTTTTCTCTAGATGGCAAAACCCTATAAATTGACACCATTTGAACTTGTCCTCTCGCCCGTCGAACATTTTGAAGACAATCTAAACAAATTCATTAATGATGAGAATATTGCCGATGACAAAAAACTGCTTTTACTCCAAGATGCTTTGCGACGTATGGACAAACATAAACCTTATCGTGAGAGACCCGCCGCCGATCCCTCTAAACATGAAACATCTCAAGATTCTGCACGATCAAAGGAGAAGGAATTGAATTCGATTGTATCGAAAATTGGAAATCTATTGCCACTGTCATATCAGGAAAAGAGTAAAAGAGTATTATCTTATCTCGTGTTGTAATCTGGCGATCAAGTTCAAGTCGATAGCACCAGGAAATGAAATTTAATTCAGGGAAAAAGTTATGATCTAGTTAATTTAATTTGTGATATGGTGACGAATCGTAAAGGACTCTTATCCTTTGACGATAGTCTACACACCTTTCTAAGTGTATCAAACTTTCCCAAAAGTCTTATTGGCAATAAGCAAATTCTAAAGAAACTAAGAGAATATAGTCCACCAACAACACCATTTAAAAAAGAAGAAGATTCAATAGCTGAAAATACTAGCACCAGTGATTTTACAACACCTGTGGCTGCTAGTCAATAGCAAAGACGAATTTATTCACCCACCACAGTGTAAAAGGGGAGTGGACGTTACTCTATGTGTTTAAGATCAAAATTGTTGAAGTTCCGAAAAGTGTCTATGAAAATGTTGGCGAAGCGGGGAGTTTAAGTTCACCCAAAACGCTTTCTAGAGCTGTCTCCGGCACCACATAAAAAAATGCAAAAGATTATCTAGAGAATGAACCAAGTTACACATTGCATAGAAATCGAAGGCTTCGCGGTGAGCAATATCGACAAACTAAAGCCTTTTTCCCTCTGCATATAATTCAAATGGATCTTTTAACTCTAGACGCAATTTAACGACGTTACAATACACCCTACAAATAGATTCTGGTGGCAATCAGTATTTTTAGTCGATATGCCTATGCCATTCCACTACGATCAAAGAGTGGTGCTGAAGTTGCTCAGGCCATTGAAAGTATTCTTGAACAGGATTCGTATAGAAAAATTCAATCGGATCGTGGCAGTGAATTTGTTAATCCCCATGTGCAAAATGTTCTATTGAAATATATTACATAACTATATCATAGTCATAGTCCTATAAAGGCCGCATTGGACGAACGATCAATAAGAACGATTCGTCTATTAATGTAAAGATATTGTACATTGGAAAATACACCTGCTTTTATTCATGATTTAGATAAAATCATACAAATATACAACCATCGACCACAACGATCTCTGTCCAACTCAAGCCCTCAGGATGTTCATTACAGTGAAATTACATTTGATGCTTTTCTAAAGCAACACTCCAATGGCAATGAGAAGAAAAAGAATTAAGAAATTCAATGTTGGTGATACTGTTCGAATTAATAGAACCACCAATATTTTTGAAAAGGGGAATTATTTATGGAGCACCGAACTTTTTAAAGTGTCCAAAATTCTAGACACCGAACCCACAACGTATCGACTACGAGACACCAAAGATGATGAGATTCTCTGTGGTTTTTATGAATATGAACTGCAAAAAGTTAGAAACACGAGTGAAATTTATCAAATTGAAAAGATATTAAAGAGTCGTACTCGTAGGGGCAAGAAACAGTTGCTTGTTCGTTGGCTAAGATACAACTCGGATTTTGATTCTTGTGTCAGTACTGAAGATATTAACAATGCCCAATGATTTCTATGTGACTTTCATGTCCAATTTTTCTGATCCTCTCTACCAAAACTTGAATAAAAAAAGTGATTTTTGGACAAAACTCTCCCCCACCATCAAATTTGACGGAAAGTATGAAGTGGCTCTTGTCGACTGTATTCTCAAAAATACTTATGACATCCTGAGAAAAGATCGTAAATATGAAATAAAAATTAGACCCTATGATTGGCCGCCACCACCAGGTGATCAAGAACAAATTCAAAAAATCAGTTGGATGGATTATCCGTATATTGAATTACCCTACGATAAACTCACCTGTATGAATGATTTATGTCATACTATCAATGAAAGAATTTCCGCTCGTAAAAGAGGAGCTTTTCATTTCAACTATTTAAAAGAGGAGGGCAAGATCTACATTAGTTCACCTATTGCCTGCGAAAAGGTTATTCTCAATGATAACCTAAGGGATGTTCTTGGCTTTAAGCTCAATATAATCAATGGTAAAAGTGCCGGAAACACTAATTTCATTTTTGCTGAATACCCGCCTGCCTTCTCCACAGACACTTGTATATTTCTCTACGCCTCATTTGTGGAAACATCTCGGGTCGGTAATTCAAATGTCCCCCTCCTACGTGTTCTTGAATGAAAAACCAATCAAGAACATATTCACCACTACAATATAAAGCATCTTCAGTATATTCCCGTAAACACTTCCTATTCGGAACTCTGTCAGTTAACACTAAGAACAGAATTGGGTGACCCCATAGAAATTTCAAAAGGTTTGGGTGTGATTAAATGTCATTTTCGTCCTATCGTTCAACAGCAAGATGTCTAATAGATAAGTGGTATTCACTTGTCCTGATATTAACTGCTATGTTAATACTCTTGGCCCAAGACAACAGGGCGACGGAATGGACTATTACAAGGGCCGCTCGTCAGTGTCTGGCTATGGTCTTGGCAGCTGGTTTGCTAAGCTGTTTCGCTCTTCACTACCACTGGCTAGAAAATATCTTGTACCGGCTGCGACAGATTTTGTATCCTCTACACTATACGATTGGGGCTCTGGCAAGGATTTTAAAAAAAAGTGCTACGGAAAATCTTAGGTCCAGCGCGCGAACCCTTGGCGAGAAATTAAAACAGAACGGCAAAGGTTTAAAAAGGTCAAGAAGCAATGCATCACTCATCAGTCTCTATTCAAGTCGGAAACGAAATACACCCCTTTTGTCAAAGAAAAGAAGGAAAAAGCCGACACGTAGTGTAAACAGAAGCCCCAGGAAGAAAATTGTTAGATCGAAACTTGATTTCTTCTCTTAAGATGTCCTACCTGCCGCATAAGGATTCTCAACATTTATTCACCGCCTCATTGAATCTATTCAATGCTGAAAATGTTGATGTGAGTGTCAAGCATGGATACTATGAACAATTTTATCCACTACAACCCCTCTCCGATAATATCCACTTTCAAATTTATTCCAATGAAGACTACTTTATGGACATGTCTTCAACATTTATAGATTTACAAATGAAAGTCCGGAAATCCGATTATACAATGCCAGTTCGGGCCGATGGGATATCCTATGAAAATTGTATGCTACATAATTTATTTCGTCAAATTAGTGTCTACATCAATGGCACGCTGGTGAGCACAAGCAACAATCTCTCAAACTATGCAAGCTATATGCAATTCATGTTGATGACACCCAAGTCATACAAGGAATTGAGAGGCGCCTCCAATGGATATGAATATATTACTAATACTGATAGTACAGATGCACTTAAAAATGCTACAACTAGTGAATTACATCTAGTTGGAAAAATATATCATGAAATATTTAATATACCCCAGTGGCTGCCACCCACTGTTAAAGTGGATATAAAATTAACGCGTGCACCCACCAATTTCATATTAAGAAAGGAAATTGCAGACAACCTTCATGTAAATTCTTCCCTTCCCTCGGCAATATTTCATTTACGCAAACAACAGTTCATGCGTTCAGTTGCTTTGGCAGTGGAGAAACTAACAGTTAATTGAAATAATATTAAATTATTTGTTCCTCATACAATCATCAATCAACGTCATATTGCAATGGGGTCACGCACCTTCACCGATTCATCCCTTATCAATGGCGAAATCCCCTCGAAATTGGCTTTGGTATTTGTAAAGAGCACCAGTGCAATAGGATCATGGACTGAATGCCCACATAAATTCGAGATGTTTGGACTTTCATCTCTTGTGTGCAAAGTAAACGGTATCCCACTCTACAATCTATCTTTTGATAAATCCTATAGAACATTGTATGAGTTGACCATGCAAACCCTAGATCATGATTTACAACGCTTTGAAAATGGTAAAACCGAAAATATGTTTCCTAAATCACATGGTTTCATTTTATTAGTTTTGTCTGGCACGCAGGATATGAGTATAGTACTTACAGGGACTGTGCGTTTAGAGTGTAAATTTGACAAGACCTTGTCTGAGAGTGTTGCACGAATCTCACTAAATCAATATGAAACCTATTGGGAAATCACTCCCGAAGGCAGTGTTCTACTACATGAACACCAGTCAAATAATCAATGTATTTAAAATGGATCCATACATGTCAAAGTTTGAATCCAATTGTCTACTCTCGGACTTTCTAGTAAAAATTTAACGTTCCAGTAACACTTTAATTGTTATCAATAGCAGTACGTTGACTATGCTTACGGGTCATTGGCTGTGCATCTATCAAACGGTGACGAAAAGTGAGTTTTTTGATCCCCCTGGTCTACCATATACATTCTAAAAACCCCACATCAGCGTCTATAGTGAGAACAGTCGGAAAACTATTATTCAAAATCGAAAGAGGGTGCAGGATCTAACGACTAGATGCTGCAGCTTCCATGCGCTACTATATTTTGTGTTCCGATGTCTTGGCCATGCTTACATGCAGTTTCTCCATATTTATAGTGAAAACTCGCGTCTGAATGACTTTCTAGTGGAAAATATTCTTACAAGTGTATTTAATATTGATTTCAGTGCCCTAAGAATAAAGTGCTTAGAAAATTTTTGTGAATTTGTTTATTAATAAAATGTATATATATATACAACAATGTCTTTAAATCTCCACTTTTAGATTTCTTCATCGGTGTTTAGGTAAGTGTAGTGAACCCCTAATGCTGGTAAAGCATTTGGATTAACTGCATATTGATCTTGATTGACTGCAAAGTCAGGGACACATTTTCTGCAGTACAATGTAACTTCACTCTTGTCGTATCTCTTTGTATAGTCAATGATACTATTTGCAATCATATTATGAAATTCACGAGTTTCAATCTGTCTATTTGAAGAAATATCACATACTGTGTTTTCAAGGGGTGAATCACATTCGGTAACTGCCGTATAAAAATCGCTTGGCTTATAAACATATTAAGCAGTGTCATCACAGCGATGACGTAGAAACCAGATTGTCTTGTTACCCCAACAGTTGAATCGTAGACCAGATTCCTCTTCCCAGAATAATTTAAATCCACGACGATACCAATCTCGTAGAAATAAACTGAAATCACGTTTAGGATTCTTTCCAATCATAGCGGGGTAAGTATTCTCCCACTGATCACATTTATCATTGTGACAATTGGAGCATAGGTGCCCGCTAGGATGAGAGGCACATACCTCCTGAAGACATGAATTACATCCTTTAATTTGTACTGCATAGCCTCTATGTAATTTGCAAGGATTACATAATTTACACTTTTCACTATAGTCATCAATAATTGTACAATTCTCGCATTGAGTCCAACTGCCAAGAGTGTACATGCACAATGGGCATATATAGAACATTTTTTGGTTTCCGATGTTAACTCTCTCACAGCTAAAACGAAACTGATCCTCTTCGTTCGATAAATTCAAAGTGTAGGAAAGGGGAGAGGAGTAACTCTGTGACGTTACCTCTTTCGAAGGAGGAGCCATCTACATTGGCAATGAAAGTATATCCACAATATGATTCTGTCGTGTCGTGATCAATATATCAGTAAATTGAGTATAAGCATTTGAATCACATTTAAAAGTTTCATACAATAGTCTAATGGGGATTATTCCAAATGGCAAGAAAATCATCATCCAAAATCAAATGTTTTTCCATAAACACTAGATTTGATCTAATTCTCTCTTTCTCAAATTTATTAATTTTTCAATCTCTTAACTCCGACTGCTGACTCTAGGCTTAACAGAAAAGACATTTGGGTCGAACAAGAACAAATCGATTGACCTTGACCCCCATTAGACTTAATAATACACGAAAGTGACAAAGTTCCTGTTTTTTCAAATTCTCACTGACAAAAACCATGAAAACCATACATAAATGTGACAAAGTTCCTGTTTTTCCATTCTCACTGACAACAAACAGACATAAATGTGACAAAGTTCCTGTTTTTTCAAATTCTCACTGACAAAGTCCATAAAAACATCAAATTAAATCGACCAACACACATAACCATCCATGAAAACAGACATAAATGTGACAAAATTCCTGTTTTTTCAAATTCTCACTGACAAAGTCCATAAAAACATCAAATAAATCGACCAACACACATAACCATCCATAAACTATGTAAAAAAGTTGTAGGTGGCAGCAGGGGTGTCGCGTCGGAGTAGCACCTCCCCTTCTACTCATTTATTTATCGATGCTGATTTGTGGTAGTTTCAAGCTTGGAAGATTATTTGATTTGATTTTTGCTCATTTTTTGCTTAATGGAGTTCTTTACTTTTCTTTGAAAAACTTATTTTGTGGAAAAAGTTTTTTTTAATTAATATATAAAATTAATCAAGTTTAATGTTACGCAGAAAAGTGATCTTTCTTTGAAAAACTTATTTTGTGGAAAAAGTTTTTTCAATTAATATATAAAATTAATCAGTTTAATGTTACGCAGAATAGTGATCTTTGTAAAAAAAAAAAAAAAAAAAAAAAAAAAAAAAAAAAAAAATCATAAAATTCAGAACATTAGAACTCTATTTTAAGGGTTTCAAGCTCCCATTAAAAAAAAATGCGAAATTTTGCTCATTTTTGCTCACGGATATGCTTTTATTTGTTTTTTTTTTTTTTCAAGGGCTATCTTTCAAACCAACGGTTCAGGAAAACAAAGAGACGGATCATTCGAATGGAAAATAAAAGTTCTAGTGTTATTTATAAGTAGCTAAAAGGTCTTGCTAAAGCAAAGTGGCGTTTTCTGACATTTCATGGCACCAAACTACAGTTTTCACCTAAAGAAGGAAAAATTGCGGTTGAATAAAAACTTCGAGATAGCCAATTTGTTTAAAATTATTGACAACTATGCGTTGAGTTATCCATTTTCAGAGGCATTAATGCCCAACGTTGGCATTTTCGTTCCTGAAAAGTCAAGTAGCCCATATAAAATAAACGGCTAGCCTAGTGTAGGCTTATTTTTAAAATTCCATTAACCAACTTGATTCACTTTATATTTGATCATTTATGTACAGTGATGTATAATTTTACATAAGCTATTATAAAGGAGGGTTGGTGGGTCACGTTCAGGTGGGCAGGGGGTCCGGTGCCTCGAAAATTGTATTTTTACACAAAACTTTCAAAGTTTCCCTGAACTTTCAGGCCAATATAGAGAGGGCCTTGGAGGGGAGGTATAAATTATTCTCTAATCAACCACCATTGGGGTTGAGTCTGAAATGGGGATGCAACCACCATTGGGGTTGGGGCTGCTGCTGGGTGATAGCTTCCTTCTTATTGCATATAAATGTTTTGTTTGTAAGACGAAATATTACATTCATATGTAATTATATACATTCGATACATTCATATGTATCGAATGTATCGAATATGTATCGAATTTATATGTATCGATATATTCGATACATGTGCCGATACATATCGGCACAAAATATAAAAAGGAGGAGGGGTAACTTGAGCATCATCAATGAGTTTTCCAGGAGGGGAGGCAGGTATTACCAGGAACTCTTTTTATCGACATTTAAGTGAAAACATTTGGTTTTGTGTCTGTTTATATATATATATATATATATATATATATATATATATATATATATATATATATATATATATATATATATATATATATATATATATATTAAACAGTTATGCGAAAAGAAACAGGATGTAAAGAGCAACTCTTTCTTATAGTAGCAAAAAACTCAACAAACTTCGATGCACAGTAAAAATATGTACTTTGTATGGTAATTCTAATCATTAGAAATTACTTATGGTTAAATTTACCCAGTAAAAGTTATGAGCCTGAGACGATCTACTCCATTTACCAGAAAAGCCTGAGATGATTTGCTCCATTTACCAGAAAAGGCGACAAACTATTAAAAACATGCTCTTTCATTCGCAAATTGAGCTAAATTTTAAATTCGTCCTTGTTAATATTCTGCCTTTTGTTTTTCTGAGATACATTTGATCCCATCCGCACTTTTCACTGTATATAAGCAATTACAACTAATAAAATACTGTATACAAGTCCCAGAGAAAATGTTCTAATGCTCAGGCAAATTTTCACCTTACCTATCTAGGGCACAACCAATCAATTTACAAGTATTGAGGTGGGGGATTTATGGGTGTGGTCACCCCATCCGTATCCTGGATATTCCTGGGCATTAATTAAAAAAAAGGACAAATTAAATAGAAAAATAAGTTTTTTTTCAAATGACTGTAAGGAACGATATCAAAATTTAAAATTATACTGAAAATATGTTATATATACTGCCATCTCCTAACCCGTCACTCTTCACGCTAAAGGTTGAGTTTATGTCCTAATTCTTTAAGAACAAGTTCTCCAAAAATGTACCGTTTCATTGGAATAAGAATTATTTTTAAAAGCAGCATAAGACTTTAGCGTAAAGAGTGAGGGGCTGAAGAGGGAGCAGCTCCCCGTTTATACGGAATAATATCTTTTTGTTTTAATTTGTAATGTCACTCCTTAATTTAATTTGAAAAAAAAACTTTTTTTATATTCAATACAACATGAGGCATAGGCAATGTTGAATATTTTCAACGGATGAAAAGTGTGTGTCGTGGCAATTGTAACTAGAACTTTAAAAGCAGAAGTTTAGAAATGATATATGCATTAGAAAAATTTCCATTTTATGCTGATTCGCAGTATTTAAAATCTACTAAGTTTAATGACATCCATCAAAAGTTATTAGGGTAAGTAAAATACAGTAACAAGGTAAAATAACCGGAAAGAGTGATCTGACCTGTGTGCACATTTTACCTAAAGTTCTGAATTACCTAAATTACCTAAAGTTCCTAAAGTTCCGAAATTACCTAAAGTTCTGACCTGTATGCACATTTAACCCTAAAGTTCTGAATGGTTAAGAATGTTTACAGAATTTCTGAGCTAACAACAGCGAAAACGCAAAATTTAGCATTTTTCCTTCCTCTTCTTTCTTATTAGGGTTATCGTACCAAACCGATGGTCAAAGAAATTTCATCTGGACGAAAATTCCGAGTTGTAGTGACATTTTAAGAGTCAAAAATAATCGGAGGGAGCATAGGGCTCTTCTACGAGTTTTTTCATCCTTAAGACCCATCACAGCCAAAATTGACGTAACCTAAAAATTAGAGAGGTGGCCAAATTAATCAGAATAGTCAAAACCTAAAAACAAATATTTGGAAGGTGGCCTGAGCCGGGCAACGTCCAGGACAAGGACTTAAAATTGTGAATAATCACTCATGGTGGTTTCAACCACAGCAGACTAGAACATCATTGAGTGCTATTTAAAGGCTCAAAGTTACAAAAAAAAAACTAAAAAAAAACGAATTAAAAATTTGTTTATATGCAATTTTGTTTTGTTTATACGATTCAGACAATTTTTTTGTTAGGGGGGGCGGGGGTTCAAACCCACTTCAACCTTCCATGGATGCGGCCTTGACTTGAATGCTTCCATGCAAAAAAAGTGATTTTTATTGTTGTTCAATGTGGGGACTGTAATTATCCTGTATGTTGTTTTCGACTACCAATGATTTAACTGTCTTTCTAATGCTCAGTTCTCTTAAGATGTTAAGGTCATAGAAACAATGATGAAAGTATACTTTCTTATAAGAAGTTCAAAACTTTTTAGCAGCATTGCGACAGAAAAATTAAAAAAATAATGATGTCACGAATTTCCGTAAATTGTATAAACTACACATTCTAAGTTCTTTTATGCCCGTCGGGCTTTTAAAATTTTTAGACATTTCGTAGGGGATAACACTTCATAGTTAACTGAATTTTTCTATTTACAGATGTAAAGGATAATATACTGGACGGGCTATTTGCGAAGATACTAAGTAAAACCTACATTGAATGCACTTTTTTTTTTACAATAACTCAAGTTGGCTCCTATAATTTTTTAACCTAATTTGAACAAAGATATTTTCATAGGGATTATTGTGTGTATTCTTAAAGCCAAAAAACTGAAAAAAAATTAATTTAAAAAGTGAAGTCTTTCTGATGGAAGTAAAGAGTGAAGTTGAATCTCGAACGGACAAAAATTATTGCTTTGCAGTATATGCAATATATTTTTGAAAAACTGTTTCAAATAAACTGGTTCTTGATGCTTTCCTACGTTTTTAAAATTTGGAAAAAGCACTCAAACAATTGCCGGATCCCAGGACTTTTTTTTCTAATACAAATGAACAAATTGTACAACTGTCGATTTCTTCATTCAGAGAAAAACGTGATAAAAAGGTTTTGAACGTTTCTTTTCAAACGCTCCATAAGTACAGTTCATAAAACTATATCAGCAAACAAGGGCATCAATGGGGTAATGGCGGTTAATGGGGGTATTCAACGCCAAAAACTTCCTCCACCCTGGATTTTGAAAAAATACCTTTTATCGGCATATTTATTGAAAAGTAGCTATTTCGGTACTTTCACTGAAAAAACCATCCCCCTATATTTTGAAAATTAAATCCCCCCCTAATTTGGGCAATTGACGGTTAGCTGTATTTTTGTTCCCCTGAAACAAACAGGCAAGACAGGATAATTCTGCTCCTAAGATAATTTTGCTGCCAGAAAGGTGTTGGCGCCTCCATTAGGACAAAATTGGTTATTCTTCTGCTGAGCAGCATTGCGCTGTAAAGAGTCCCCACATATATCGTTTCAGAGGGCGGAAAGAATATGATAAATGACAGAAAATATACAAAATTTTAATTTCTTATGGAATAGGGTGATTTCCCTCACAAGTCACGAAATAGTAACATTTTGAAGTGAAGACCGAAAGCAGACGTATACAAGAATGGCTTGATGCCCTTCTCTGATCGATACCCCCCCCCCCCCAAAAAAAAAAAAATTGCACCCCTTCATTACACTTCATGGCTGAAAAGTCATGAAATAGAGATCAGTACCGCCGGTAGGGACGCCAATGCCGTACCTCTACCTTTTTATTGTTTTTGGAGGTAAACATTCTGAAAGATTCTGAATGTGAAACTATAATACGATATATAATACGTATATCATACGTATGTATACGTATATATACGTATATGATACGAATGTGAAACTATAATACGTATATAATACGAGCGGGAATTAAGTTAAATAATGATATGTTTTCAAATGAAAGTAAAGAGCGACATAAACAAAATCTATTATGTAACTTAGAAGGGCTACAACCCCTTCAGTCCTCACTATTTTCGCTAAAATGTGGCTTTTTTTCAATGCTTTACAAACAAAAGCTCTAATATAACAGTTATGTAATATAATCTACCTTTTTTTCTACAACAAAAACTCAAGAATAAAGGGGCTTATTTGTTCACATGTGTATTTATCAGTCAAGATTGCCCGATGAAATGTTTTGAAAGGGAATCGGCAAATATAGAACTTGCAAGAACCAGCTGGTTATAAAAGTTGTACTCTAAAATTCTCTCAACAAAATATTAGTAAAATTAACCACAAATTTTGTGGTTAACGCAATCGTATAGATTATAATTCTTTGCATAACCAATCTTAAAAAAGATATAACACGTCTACAAATTTTGAATAGTCTTTTTTATAATTAACAAACTCAGAAATCCCAAAAGACCAACTTTTGTACTAATCAAACAACAGCTGTGATTCTTGTGCTTTCGTTTTACTGAAAACTTGCTGTAGTACGACAAACGCTCAATTAATAAATCGAATGTCTATCAAGTAAGAAAAATAGAAGAAGTTTTTTTGTATCAATCCTATAACGTAAATATTCAAAATGTATTGTTTTCAGTAAAGGACAGGCAATTTTTCGTCACTCCTCGGTTTAAAGTAGGTTGTAATTGTTTTATTTTCTTAATGTCATTCTTTAATTTATTTAGAAAAAAAGTCTGATTTTTATTTATAGCTCGTGGGTTGACTATAAAAAAGAAAGAAAGAAACATTTCATTTTAGTGGGAATTTTGTTGCTTTCTCTAAGTAAGCATCAAAAAGTAATAACATAAAATACAAAATTAAAGAACAAGTCAATTGGTTGTGCTCTTGTAAGTGACACTTACACAACAACACATAAATTCCTCAAAGCATAAAACAAGCAGTACAAACAGTCAAACACCATATTGTCTGCTGGGCTAAGAAACATGTCCAAAACAGTGAACACAAAATAAAAATTATAAAATTACCTTTATAAATTTATCAGTTTGAGGGTCGGCTATTATCAGATAAGTCTGAATATTTCTCTCTTTTAAGTAAGGTTCTTTATCAGCGCCATCAGAAGGTTCATAGTCAAAGTTGCCACGTAGATGTCCCAGTGTCTGCCCTGTTACGTGAACACGTCTATAAACATAAGGTTCCATTATATATTTTCTTAAAAATCAGTTAGACTGCAGGCTTCTGAGATTTTTCGCTGAAGCTCTGACTTGAATCAAATTTCACTTCAGCATCCGGAACTCATGCGGTCAAATACAAAAAAAAAAGATTATCGCCAGATTGGCTCCTAAAAATTATATAAATTATTTGCTCCTATACTATTTCGGAAAAGATCCTGAAACCTGCTAAAAGTGACGCGGGATTGAAACAAAAAGTGCACCATAATTGAAACCTTCTGCAGGATAATTACTGTCGTCCATCTTGAATAATAGTGAATATCACTTTTTTGCATGGGAAGCATTGGTGTCTACGTTTTTTTCTTTTGTTTTTATAGCTTAAAACTATATGTGTCCTGAACAATCTTGGAAAGAACTAATAAAACTGAATATTTGATACATAATGATATTAATTGCAGGAAACTCATCAGACAGGATTTTATTTCACTGCAATTTTTATTTTATTTTCAATGTTTTAACAAGAAAAAAAGAAAATATTTGTAATATAATTTGTTGTAATAAATCACCAAATATGCAGTAGGCTTTAGTTTACATTTAGGGAAACAGGCAGTAGCCAAACTCTTGTTTGTTGTAAAAACTATGTGTCTTTAATAGTGTTGGAAAGAATTAATCATATTAAACTAAATATTTGATTTATAATGATATTAATTGCTGAAAGTTCATCAGTCCAAGATTTTATTTAGCTGTAATTTTCATTTTATTTTCCATGTTGCAATAACAAAAAAAAATATACTTTTAATATAATTTATTTTCAGTAAAGCGCCAACGACGCAGTAGGCTATATACTTCTACAGTTAGGGAAAGGGGCAGCAGCCAAACTCTTGTTTGTAGTGATTTTTGTTCGTTTTCAGCTTGATTTGCATATTCAATTTCGGTTTTACTTGTTTTACGATTTACTTGTTTGTTTGCTATTAAGGTTTATTTAATTTCTGTTCGTTTTCGGTTTTATTTATTCTTTAATAGTAAAAGATTTTTTGTTCGTTTTAAGTTTGATTTGCATATCGAATTTAAGTTTTACTCGTTTTAAGATACATTTATTCATTTCTATGGTACCAGTAATATGTTTGTTGGCTATGATTGTTTATTTAACTTCTGTTCGTTTTGAGTTTCATTTATTAGTTCATAGTAATTTCTGATCGTTTTGAGCTTGAATTATCATAAATTTATATTTCTGCTGATCTTAAGTTTAATATGACCTTTACTTTTCTTTGAAAAACTTCTCTGTCGGAAAGTTTTTTCTTAATTAATTTTCTGTGAGAATCTTTAGTTTTGCATACTATTAATATCTTAGAGAAATTTTTGAAGAATTTTGAATATCGTACGCCCTTCCAAAAATCAGGACGCACATAGCAATGTTAAAATTAGTTTTACACCTCCTTGAGTTTTCATAAGAAATAGAGTTTGATACCATTCCCCAATACATTGTATCTATGCTGTTTTGACAACCTAGATGCACTTACACTCTTTTGATTTAGTTCAATAGTATGAACAGAAGTAGTAACAGCAGCAGTAGTCCTGAAAGTTTCAACTTAATACCCTCAGTCGCTCTTGAGATATTGCTGAGACGTCTTACTGGTAACCAGCATACACATAGCGCCTTTTGATTCAGTTTCAAAGCGATATAAACTTTCCGTAAGAGTTTCCACTTTATACCCTATTCTAGGGTATAAGTATACCCTATACCGTAGCAGAAATAACAATAGGGGCAATAGGAGCAGTACTAGTGGTAGCAGTAGTAGTATTAGTAGTAAGCATTAATGGTATTCATAATATACCTTTTAGGTCTGGCGCAACATCCTCTCCTACTGCCCTGATAGTTTTGACATAATACTTTGATCCGTTTCTGAGATATTCCCAATACATCTTGTTGATAACCTGCCTCCACATAATGTGTTCTGGTTTAGCCCAACATCCCCCTAAACAGTCATTGAAAGTTCCACATTAATGCCATTAGCCTTAGAAATATTAGTATTAACAGCAGTAGTAGTACCACTACTGCTAGAAGTAGCAGTATGCCCATAATCTATTTTTATTAGCTCAACATACCCCTCATTATGCTCTGAAAATTTCAAACTAATTCTCTAAATAGTTCTTGATATACTGCTGATACGGCCATTTAAGAGCCTGCATACACACAGCACGTTTTAATTTAACTTAACACCTCCCCTTCCAACATTTTCTGAAAATGTCCCCTAAATACCCTTAGCTGTAAAAGTAGTATTAATAGTAGTAGTAGAAGTATCAGGGATATTACATATACAATACTATTTTGATGGTTTAGCATCCCCCTTAACATGTACTGAAAGTTTCAACTTGATACTCTAAACTGTTTCTGAGATATAGCTGTCACAGCCTTTTAATAACCTGCATCCACATAGCTTGTTTGAATTTAGTTTACTATCCTCTTCAGCATTCCATTAAAGTTTCACTGTAACATCTTTAGCTTCAATAAAACTATTAGTAGCTGTCATAGTAGTTGTTGTAGCAGTAGCAGTCTTAGTAGTAGTAGCAGTTGTAGTAGAAAATACAGTAACAGTAGTAGTAGTGTTAGCAATTGTAGTAGTATACACATTTTGCCTTTTACCTAGTTCAACACAACCCCCCCCCCCTTAAAATGTCCTCTAAGTTTCAATTCAATACCCTAGGCCATTCCTGGGATACTGCTGATAGCTCTTCTGACAACCTGCTTGTATAGAGTGTGTTTTATTTCTTTCAACATCCCCCTAAAACTCATTGAAAGTTTCAGCTCTCTACCCTTAACCCTAGTAGAAATAGTCGTAGCCCTTTTGTTAGTTCAAAATCGGCCCCAGTATACCCGGAAAGTTCCAACTTAATAATGTAAGCCGTTCCTGCGATTACTTAATACAATTTATTTTTCCTCTAACTTCTTTTTTACACTTAAAAAGAACACTAGAACTTTTCATTTCCAGTCGAATCAGCTCCTTTAAAGTTTTCAATGATAGCGCTACGCTGCCTATGATATTGCTTATATGCTTTTATGAAAACCTACATGTATATAGTTTCTTTCGTTTAATTGAGCCCCCTCCCCCGAAACACTCCCTAAAAGTTTCACCTTAATACCCCTAGCCTCTTTAGTTACAGCAATCGTTGTAGTAGTAAGGATAGTATACACATAGTGCCCTTTGGTTGCGGTGTGGAAAACAACAAAGTGGTTGATTATTCAACGATTGTTTTGAGTAGCTACTAGCTAACCATAGCTCATATAGAAATATAAACTGGGTTAGTGCAAAATCATTTATGTTACACATTTTAGTTATTTTGACTAAGGAATCCTTCTTTATTGTGTTAAATGTTGTTGTGGCATTTTTTGCATTTTTTTTAGTTTTGTTTTTTTCCTTGTTTTGTATTTTTATAGCTCCGAAATTCAAATTCGGCCCTTCTGGGCTTGTGATAGAAAATTTTCGAAATAGATATATTATCTTTTGTTGCCTTTTGTCCAGTTTGACATCCCTCTCATCAAGCCCTGGAAGTTTCAACTTAATACAAATTGCCATTGCTCTGATATTACCGATATGCACTTTTGATAACCTGTATATACATAGTGTGTTTTGATTTAGTTGAACTCCCCCCTCAAGACTCCCTGAAATTTTCTTCTTAATATTCTTAGCGTTAGTAGCAGCTGCAACAGAAGTAGCAGTTAAAGTAGCTGTATTTGTAGTAGTAGCAGTTGTAGTAGTATTAGTAGTAGCTTGCACATATTGCTTTTTGTCAATTGATCTTCCCCTTTGAGCATTCGCTGAAAGATCCAACTTAATTCCAAAATCAATTCCTGAGATATGCCCTTTTGACATTCTGCATTTAGTTTCTGACCATTTTTCAAATCATACCAGGAAACCCCTTCCTTCCCTCCGTGTAAAATTTCTCCCGGAAAATTCCCCTGGAAAGTTTCATGCCCATAAAATATCCTCCCCGTGGAAAATCTCCGAAAGAAAATAACCCCATCCCACCCCCCAAAAAAGCCGCGTATTTCCAAAAAAACAAATAGTATATGTGAACAATTGGCTGAACGCATAACCTAAAGTCATTTCCCCAGGGACTATGGGGGTCCATATCGTTCCCAAAGAGTTAGCTATTGGACCTTTCAGCTATGCTGAATCAAATAGCTATCTAAAAATTTTGATCAGACGTCTTTGGGGGGGGGGGGAGTGTGGGATACGGACTAGTTGTCCTCAAATCCTTATGGCCACTAAAAAAGAGCACTAGAACCTTTTATTTCCGATCAAATGACCCCTCTACCGATAATCTAGGATCACTGATTAGATCCAATTACCCCTGGGGAAAAATAAAAATAAAATAAAATAAATTAACACACATCCGTTATCTTTCTTCTGGCATAATATGCAAAATTTAATATTTTTGAATTTTCGAGCTTGAAACCAGTAAGTAGGGCTTTCTGATTGGCGGAATCTGATGGCATGACTTTCATTAAAATTGTTTGTATTTTTGAGGGTGTTTCCCCCCTTTTTCAGAAATTGGGCAGATTTTGTCAGGCTTGTAGCTTTTGATGGATAACATTAGACTGAATGAACTTTATATTTTCGGAACCAGCGGACAAAAGCCAATCCTTCTCATGTATCTAACGTTATTAAAATTCAGTTTTGTAGATATTCAGCTACAATTTAACCAAGTCGCTCCTTATTTACAGTTCGTTACCATGAATTATTTAAAAATGCGACTATAAACTCCTTGGTCAAACCTTGCGTTGTCCCACTGCCACGACATGCCAAGACATCCTTGTTTTCAAACTATAACCCTCCTGAAAACGAAATCCAGGAGGGCAACAGAAGAGCCTGTGGGAAAAACTGGAAGCAGATCAAGAGCCATGCAGGTTTCTGGATACAAGGTCAAAAATAGGACAAGGATTGGCTGAAGATCGCCCAAGAAGTTGCAGCCGATAGAAGAAAAGGGTCGCTAGAAGTCGTTCGATGATCATTTGGTGCCGGGTAGGACATTACATTCTCTGGTTCTCACCGAAAGTCAGTACAGCAGTAAGGATGTAATTTAAAACGACCGAAAAATTACCAAGTGCTGTGGGATGTATGCCATCTTCATTACCATTTCACAAAACATAATAGGATATAATTTATTATGGTTCCAGTACATAATTATATATATTGATTCTCTCAAGCTTCTCTACGATAGCTTGGATTTGTGATGTAATTCACATATTTGTTCACAATTTTCATTTTATACGTTCCTATATAATGTACTTATTTTACCCATAAGTACATTCTAAGGTCACACTGGAGGAGGCAACTTTAATGTCTACTGGAAATGGCCTACCGCAATCTTTTAAAGAGGTAATTGAGATAAAAAAAAAATATAAACAGAAATTTGGCTATAAATAGAGACACCAGATATTTTTCATTAAGCCCAATTTATAACAATTTAATACTGAAAAACTCAATTAATATTTTCACCCAGTCAAATTTAAGAGAACCTATTTGCATATCTAATGAAAATCAAAATTGTAGACGAGCAAAAAGTATTGCTAGGCAAAACATTCTTGCTCAATCTCTTTGGTAAATCCCTTTTCATTGATTTCGGCTTGGTCTTTCATTCAGCCTCTGTTCGTCTCTTGTTGAGTAAACTCCAAAAGGTTAGATTTTTGTTGTTTTTCTTCTTTTTTTTCTTTTTTGTTTAGCACTGCGGACGACTTGGCGGAGGTCCTTGTCGAAATATTTGCTTGTTTGTTCGTCTTCATGTTTTGCCACTGGCTAACAAAATCCTCGTTTTCTCAACCTTTTTGGATTTTATTTTTCTTTTATTATTTCCTTTCCTCTCTTAGCTTCATATGTCTTATTTTACCCAGAAACCCGAGTGTTAATTTGACCTTTTTTTTAATTTGATGATTAAAGTAAAGATCAAATCATATCATATTCCGTTCCGAAGGATTTAGAAGATTGTTCTAACATTGGTGATTTCGGCTCTTTCAAAGTTTTAGTAAGTCTTTAATTGTAGGCAATTTATATATTTGGAACTATTTATTTTTTGTTTTCTTTTTATAAATTTTATTGAATTTCTAAATTTATAAATTTAAATGAGGATAAATATAAACAAATGGGAAATATAGTTTAATAGTCTTTCGTTCACGAAGCTTGCTCCCGGTGTATGAGAGCCTCTTCTGCCTTAGGTGATATCTTAACCCTTTCCGACGAAGTGGTTCCTCAGTGAAACCACCTTTTCATACTTTTTTCCCATGCACCGTAGGTGGTTAAAATAAGAAACCACCGGTCTAGCATATGCCTAGCAACGTTATTTGACGGGCGAAATTTTATGGCAGCCCAATTGACGTCAAGTGAAGCATAGCTCAGTATTTCGATGGGAACACGTACTGTTTTTTTTTAAGAAAAAGTAAGAAATTTCAAAATATTTAGTAATTGTGATATTTCTAATATTGTTTTCCTGCCTATTTGCTCTTTGTGTAGTAGAGTACGAGTTAGTAACATCACAGTTTCAGATATGAAGCACGATAAGGAGATATTGGACATATGAGGCTGGTCATCCCCAAAGACCACCTTCAAACATGAGCTAAAAAGTTGTTTCTCGTTTTTTTTTTTTTGGAATGGTTTGAGCTTGAGACCACTTCGGCAGCTCGAGAAACAAAAAATGAAACTCAACCAATTTCCACAAAACTAAATTCAAAATTCTCACCCAGGCCGTCCCGACTGTTCCATTTTATTGGCTATTGTCGTATCCGTGGACCAAACATCAAACTGCCACTTTCGTATTCCCAATAAGCCACTTATAACTCTTCCAGAATGTACGCCAATTCTCATGTCAACATCAACTCCTGTTTCAGTTCTAGAAGAAAATATCAGTAGCGATTATGGGAATAAAAGTTATGACTAATATTTAACCATGGCATTATATTATATACAAATTACTACTGTTAATGCTAAATACTTGGCAGGAGCAAGTGAATCGAAACCAACATAGCTGCCTATGACTGACCTCCACCCTATAATACCCAGAGCTTTCCTCTCTATTCTCGCCCATAATGTCCTCACATCTTTTAAATAAAATAAAAAAAAACAAGTTTTTTAAACTGAAAGCAAGGAGCGACATCAAAACCTAAAACGAACAGAAATTATTCCGTATATGAAAGGGGCTGTCGCCTCCGCAACGCCGCGCTCTGTAAGCGAAAGTTTTTTATTGTTTTAAAAAATAAATTTGTTTGACAGAGTCAAAATTTACCGTAAATAGCGAGGCGTTTTGGAGGGGACAGCCCCTTTCATATACGGAATAATTTCTGTTCGTTTTAAGTTTTAATGTCGCTCCTTACCTTCAGTTTAAAAAACTTGTTTTTTTTATTTAATTTCTGATCGTTTTTTAGTTAATGCAGCTTTTATTTGCATAAAAATTTTACTTTTCTTTTGCTAAATGGATGTCTTTACAAATTAACTTACGTAACTAACTTCTATATTCGTATATTTTTGTTCTGGCAAAAAATACAAAGTTGCAGATTTTTGCAGATATGAGCTTGAAACCTATGTAATAGGGTTTTCTGATACGCTGAATCTGACGGTGTGATTTTCATTTAAATTCTGTCACTTGTAGGGGATATTTCCCCCCTCTTTAAAAATCGAGTAAATTTTCTCAGGCTCGTAGCCTTTGATGAGTAATACTAAACTTAATAAAATTTATATATTTAAAATCAGCATTATAAACTCATTCTTTTGATACATTTATTGACATCAAAATTCCGTTTTTAAAAGTTTGGATTACTATTGAGCCGTATCGTTTTTTTTATTGATTTTTTTATTACGTACATGTTATTACGTATATGAGGGGGTTCTCCCCTTAGTCAATACCACGCTCTTTACGTTAAAAGTAAAACAAAAAATTGATTCACAAACCCCTGAATCACAAAGGCCGTTTAACTAGAATAAATAGCTCTTTTGAAAGTACTAAAAAAAAAGTCTAGCTTAAAGAGCGAGGTATTGAATTGGGGGAGAACCCCCTCACATACGTTATAATTTCTGTTCGTTTTAAGTTCTAATGTTGCTTCTTACTTTCAGTTGAAAAAACTTGTTTGTTTTTTTATTTAATTTCTGATCGTTTTTTAAATAATGCTTGAAAATCCGGCGCCCCCTTCATAGAAATGTCCCTTACCCCAAAGAAACATACTACACAGAAATATTCTCCAGAGTAACCCCCTTCTCTAGCCCCCCCTCCAGAAAAAAATCCTTCCTGAAAATGTCTGTATACTTCCCAATACCCAATAAATAATGCTGGCAAGTCCGGCGCCCCCTTCATGGCCAGTTCCCTTCCCCCCTGCAACAGTCCGGCCTGAAGCGAGCCTCCCACATCACCCCCGACCCACCCTTCCCTCCCACTACCAGAAAAAAAACTCCTGAAAACTTCTGTATACTTCCCAATAACCAATACTATATGTTAACATTGGGTAAAGTTCATAACTTTCAGTCCTCCCCCCGGGGACTTCGGGGGATTAAGTCATCCTAAAAGACATAGTTATCATATTTTCGACCATGCTGAACAAAATGGCTATCTCAAAATTTTGATCAGGGTACTTTGGGAAAAAAATGAGCGGGGGAGGAGGCCTAGGTGCCCTCCATTTTTTTGGTCACTTAAAAAGGGCACTAGAACTTTTAATTTCCGTTCCAATGAGCCCTCCCACGATATTCTAGGACCACTGGGTCGATACAATCACCCCTGGGAAAAAACAAACAAAAAAACAAAACACGCATCCGTGATTTCTTCTGGCAAAAAATACTAAATTCCAAATTTTTGTAGATAGGAGCTTGACACCTCTATAGTAGGGTTCTCTGATACGCTGAATATAATGGTGTGATTTTCATTAAGGTTCTATGATTTTTAAGGGGTTTTTCCCCCTTTTTTTTTAAAATCAGCCAAATTTTCTCAGGCGCGTAACTTTTGATTGGTAGCACTAAACTTGATGAAAGTTATATATTTGAAATCAGAATTAAAATCTAATTCTTTTGATGTATCTATTGGTATCAAAAACCCGTTTCCTAGAGTTTCGCTTACCATTGAGCCGGGTCGCTCCTTACTTACAGTTCGTTACCACGAACTGTTTGATTTTCACAAAACCTCTTCCTCTTATCCATCTGACTTCAACTGAATCGCAAAAATGCTCAATTTTCAGCAAAATATCGTCCTTCATCCGACAAATTTAACTTAGTCATATTAAACAGAAACCGCAGGTAGAACAATAGAGAATTTTTTTTCGTAAGACAGTGGAACTCTAACCTCGACTGAATATTTCCACTGTAAATCAAAAGGCCGTCCTCACCAAAACACAAATGAATATATAACAAACTTACATTAAAATACGACCTTCAAAACTAAAAATGTTCTTAAAGCAGTCCCAGTATCCTCACTTCAACGACGTTCAACCAGGACTGATAGATAAAATGAGGCGAAAGAGGCAATTCGGTGGCCGGCGTTTACCCGCCCCCCGGAAATTACCTCCCGCAGAAAATACCCCCCGCGGAAAATACCCCCGGAAAATACAACCCTCGGAAAATGCCCCCCCCAGAAAATACTCCCCCCGTGGAAAATACCCCCTCGCGGAAACTAGCCCCGGTAAATACCCCTCTGGAAAATCCCCCCCATGAAAAATCAGGGTCCCGGGGGGTAATTTACCGCGGGGGTCTTTTACGCAGGGGTCCTTTCCAGGGGGTATTTTCCGTGAGGTAATTTCCTTGGGGGGGATTCCTCGGGTGGAGGGGGGTATTTTCCAAGGGGTGGGGGTATTTTACAAGGGGGTATTTTCCGGGGGGGAGGGATATTTCCCATGGGAAGGTATTTTCCGGGGGTTATTTTCTGGGGGGGGGTAAACGTAGGGGGGAGGGGTAAACGCCTAGAACCGGCAATTCATCTAAGTGAATAACTATAGTTCCACTATTGTTCTACCTGTAGCTTGTGTTTAGGATGGGAAGGCAGTGCGGTCTTCGTCCCTACTTATGCCTGGTCATTTTGAGCTTTCTTTTATAATAGCCCTAGAGAATGGAATAAATTAACCTGCTACATAAATAGGAAAAAAACAAGGTTAGAAGAATTACTACTACTACTATTACTACTACTACTAACAACTCACCGCATTGGCACCTTACTGAAAACTATATGAGTCTTGAACAGTCTTGGAAAGTATAAACAAAATCAAATTGAATGTTAGATAAATAATGCTATTAATTGTTGAAAGATCCATCAGTTCAATATTTTTTTTTCACTGTAATTTTTAATTTTATTTTTAATGTTGTCAGAACTGGAAAAGAATAAATTTGTAATATACGAGTAATTCGTTTTCAGGGAAGCGCCAATGGCGCAAAAGGCTTTAGGTTTTTACAGTTAAAGAACGGGGCAGTATCCAAATTTTGTTTGTAGTGAAACTATATTTATCTTGGCCAATCTTGAAAAGAACTAATAAATTAAACTGAATATTTGATGTATAATGAATGGTCTCTTTCAGTGACCTCTGGGATTTTACTATGGAAACATTGAAACACTTTTTGTATGTAATTTTTAATAGCTTTACTAGTATGCATTATTTCACAGGTTTTACCTGACATAGGGTTACCATGTAGATCTTATGGTAGAGGCGCCACCGTGCTGGGTAAAGAATGTAAAGCCTCGAAACCCGTTAAGGCCGGTGGTATTTCTTCTGATGAGCCCTAAATGGAAGGTTTTACTTGGAAATATTTTGCTAGATTTAAGGTGCTTTTGCTGGTAATTTTACAACGACTTACATTTATTGATGACAACTTTGCATGGATTTGGACTTTTCTATTTGGTTGATGGTTTGGGTATACTGTTTGGTCCTAGGTAGTTGGATGGATGTGTAAGGTGAGAGCCTCGTTCAAGTGCACATTTGTCTCAATTGCTGGATTGGGACGACATTTTTTTTTTTTTTTTTTTTTTTTTTTTTTTTTTTTGCCAAGTAATTACCTCTTAAACATAATATATATATATATATATATATAACTCCTGACAGAGTTATTCCGTGTACCATTTAATGGACTATCCCATTCTATCTACAACAAGCATTTTAGCAACTAAATATTTTTTTCTATACTATTTCAGATTGAAGATAATAGCAACCAACTAATGATTCATAAAGTAACAAGGACATTGAAAATGAAATCTCAGTGTTTTGATTGTTGAAGTGAGAAGTTGCGTTACCATAAACGTCTTGAAAAATAGGAAATTCAATATGAGGGGGGGGCTGCCCTTTTCTCAATTTCACTCTTTACGCTAAAGTCTCAAAAGTTCTATAAAAATAATTCTCATTCAAAATCGATAGCCCTTATGTTTGAATTTTCTTTCCTAAGGAATTAGGACAAGAAGTAATACTTTAACGTTAAGAGCGGGGCTTGAGGAAGGAACTGTGCCCCTTATTTACAGAATAATTCCGTTCGTTCTAAATTTTAATGTTGCTCCTTCCATTCAGTTGAAAAAAACTAGTTTTTTACAATTTCTGACCGTTTTTCAAATCATACCAGGAAGTCCCCCCCCCGTATAAAATTTCTCCTGGAAAATTACCCGCATATTTCCAAATAAAAAATACTATTTGTGAACAGAAGAGGCAAATTGCGTAACTTCCAGACCTTTTCCCAGTGACTATGGAGGGTTAAGTCATAACAAAAAAAATAATTATTGGACCTTTCAAATATGCTGAATCAAATGACTATCTTAAAATTTTGACCGGACGTGTTTGGAGAAAAAATAGGTTTGGGAGAGGGTTAATTGCCCTCTAATTTTGTTGGTCTCTTAAAGAGAGCACTAGAACTTTCGATTTCCGTTAGAATGAGCTATCTTTCGATTTTCTAAGACCACTAGTTCAACATGATCACCCCTATGAAAGAAAATAATAATAAATAAACATCCGTGATGTTTATTCTGCAAAAAAATATAAATTCCACATTTTTGTAGATAGGACCTTTAAGTCTCAACAGTAATTTTCTCGGATATGCTGAATCTGATTGTGTGATTCCATTCAGGATCGTTTGACTTTTTCGGGATGTTTTTCCCCTTTTATGAAAATCAGGCATATTTCCCCAGGCTCGTAGCTTTTGACTGATAACATTAAACTTAAAGAATTTTGTATATTTGGAATCAGCATACAAATCTTTTGGGGTATCTATTGCTATCAAAATTCTGTTTTTTTAGAGTTTCGGTTACTACTGGGCGGAATTCCTCCTTGCTTTACAATTTGTTACCATGAACTGTTTGATATACAAATTTTGGAACAATGAATATTTATAGGTAAAAAAATAGAAAGAATAAAAATTCGAACAAATAAATTGTAAGAAGTAACTTGATATCAATTAAATAAAAAAAAAAAAAAAAAAAAAAATGAAAAAAAATTGTCCCTAGGAAATTGCAAGAACTTTAAGGAAATGCGCCAGATTACGAATGGCTTTCCTGCGACAAAGTTATCCTAAAACTTCTAAATAAAGAAATTGAAACTTTAATTCTTATGCTTTGACGTAGGGAAGTTTCACTTTAAAAATATCAAACAGTTTGTGGTAACAAACTGTAAGTGAGGAGCAATGCGGCTCAATAGTAGCCGAAACTCTAAGAAACAGAGTCTTGATAATAATAGATACATCAAAAGAATCGAATTTTGATGCTTATTCAAAATGTGTAAAATTCATCAAATTTAATGGTACCCATTAAAAGCTAAGAGCCTGAGAAATTTTTACCAATTGTTGAAAAAGGGGGGAAACACACAGTGATTCCAATGAAAAGCAGACCATCAGATTCAGCACACCAGAGAACCCTACTGTAGAAGTTTCAAGCTCCTATGTACCAAAATTTGGAAGTTTGTATTTTTATCAGAAGAAAGATCATGAATGCGTGTTTATTCGTTTTTCTTCGGGGTGATCTATTAAACCAGTGATCGGTGACGATCCGGAGGGGACTCATTTGATCAGAAATAAAAAGTTCTAGTACCCTTTTTAGATGAACAAAAATATTAGAGGGCAGCTAGTCCACGCTCAGTTTTTCTCAAAAGTCACCTGACCAAATTTTGAGATAGTCATTTTTTTTCAGCACGATCGAAAAACCTAATATCTATGTCTTTGAGGATGACTTAATCCCCCACTGTCCCCGGGGGAAGGGCTGCAAGTTATGAACTTTTCCCATTGCTTACATACAGCATTGATTATAGGGAAGCATACAGAGATTTTTATGTGGTACTTTTCTGATGGAGGAGGGGAGGGAGGGGGTTATGTGGGAGGGTTTTCCCATGGAGTAATTTTCCATGGGGGCAGGGAATTTTCCATAGAGGGCAATCTGGATTTCCCAGCAATATTTAAAAAAAAAAACAATCAGAAATTAAATAAAGAAAAAAAGTTTTTTGAACTGAAAGTAAGGAGCAACATTAAAACCTAAAACAATCAGAAATTATTACGTAAATCAGGGTGGTGGCCCCCTCTTCAATGCCCCGTTCTTTATGCTGATGTTTTTTTTTTATTCTAATTAAACGGTTTTTGTGATTCAGGAGTCATTCTTACGGAACTGGGACAAAATTCGAACTTTAGCGTAAAGAGTGAGGTGTTGACCAGGTAATGACCTCCCTCATATACGTAATAATTTCTGTTCATTTCAAGTTTTAATGTTGCTCCTTACTTTCAGTTGAAAAAACATTTTTTTTTTATTTAATTATTCCAAAAATGCACCCAGTGTTATTTACAATTCATAATTTGGCTCATATCCAATCCACTGCGTCTCATGTTTCAGACGTCCCTACCAAAGGGCATCTAACTCCCTCATCTCTAACATATTTAGGGGAGTGAATCTCCTAGGACAATTTTCTAAGATAACAAACCTACTGGCAAAACTGAAGGGTTAGGTTTTAAATATAAACTAAAGGTCATATCTCGAATTTTCACACTTCTTAGATAATCATCAAAAACCGCTTAATAAGCCATTCTCAAAAGGCGTATCAACAGGGCAATGTAGGTGGAGAGGATTGGATTATGATTTAGCATTCGAAAGTGCTACAACGACGTCATATGAAATATGGATGGGACTCCTGGGTGCTTGCATGGTACTTACAAGATATTAAATAAAAAAATAAGTTTTTTAATCTGAAAGTAAGGAGCAACATCAAAGCATAAAACGAACAGCAATTATTCCGTATATGAAAGGGGCTGTCCCCTCCTCAACGCCTCGCTCTTTACACTGAGTTAAACTTTAGCGTAAAGAGCGAGGTGTTGAGGAGGGGATAGCCCCTTTCATATACGGAATAGTTTCTGTTCGTTTTAAGTTTTAATGTCGCTCCTTATTTTCAGTTTAAAAAACTTGTTTTTTTTATTTAATTTCTGATCGTTTTTTAGTTAATGCAGCTTTTATTTTGGCTCACCAGCATTGAATAAGTAAACAAAATTTGCATAAAAATTTTACTCTTCTTTTACTAAATGGCTGTCTCTAAATTTGGCTCTGACGTAATTTACAAATTAACTTGCGTAATGAACTTCTATATTCGTATATTTTTCTTCTGGCAAAAAATACGTTGCAGATATAGTTGCAGATTTTTGCAGATATGAGCTTGAAACCTATGTAAAAGGGTTTTCTGACACACCGAATCTGACGGTGGGATTTTCATTAAAATTTTTTCACTTGTAGGGGATGTTTCCTCCCTCTTTAAAAAATCAGGTAAAGTTTCTCAGGCTCGTAGCCTTTGATGAGTAATACTAAACCTAATAAAATTTATATATTTAGAATCAGCATTATAAGCCCATTCTTTTGATACATTTATTGACATCAAAATTCCGTTTTTAAAAGTTTCGATTACTATTGAGCCGTATCGCTTGTTTTTTTTTTTTTTTTTTTTTTTTTTTTTTTATTACGTTTATGTTATTACGTATATGAGGGGGTTCTCCCCTTAGTCGATACCACGCTGTTTACGTTAAAAGTTAAAATTTTTTTTGAAAGCACTAAAAAAAACTGTAGCGTAAGTAGAGATGTCTTATTGAGTCCCGTACGTACCACGTGGTTTATGGTTTTCTCAGTGAGAAAGAAAAAACAGGAATTTTATCACTTGAAAAACCAAGAATTTTTTCACAGTTATGGTTGTTTTAATGGATGGTTATGTGTGTTGTTCAATTTATTTGATGTTTTTCTCGGATGTCAACATCAAATTATGGATGTTTTATGGTTTTTGTCAGTGAGAATTTGAAAAACAGGAATTTTGTCACATTTATGTATGTTTTCATGGATGGTTATGTGTGTGTTGTTCGATTTATTTGATGTTTTTCATGGATGTTTAATGGTTTTTGTCAGTGAGAATTTGAAAAACATGAACTTTGTCACATTTATGGATGTCAACAGCAATTCATGTCTGTTTTATGGTTTTCTCACTGAGAATGGAAAAACAGGAATTTGCCAAATGTTATGACTTTCCCGGAAACAGTTAGATCACGTGTTTCCTTCTCAGCCAATCAGAGATGTGCTTACATATGATTTCCAAGTTACATAACAATTCACCCTTGAGGTTTCATATATAACGGACATGCACTGTGATTAAATTATCAGAAAGTATTTTGACACAGTGTAAACAACAATGGATAATATTGATGAATTAGAAGCCTTGGCAACTATAATTTACCATGTAAGTTCCATTTTATTTTCAAAATTATTTTCCTTGGACGTCCTTACCTCTATATTTCCAGCTAAATCCCCCCTCACTCCACCATTGTTTTACAATCCCAAATTCTCTAAAAAATAAAGATATTTTCTATCCCGTCCTTACCTCTATATTTCCAGCTAAATCCCCCCTCACTACAAACTTGTTTTACAACCCCACAGTCTCGCAATAAGAAATAGCAGTTCAATAAAGTCCTTCCTTCAATATCCCAGGTAAAAGCAACCATTGACTTCCGTCAATTTCTAATGAAAATGGCGCTCTGGTTTTGACAATACATTTCCGCACAAGCATATAAATAGTTTGGCACTCTCTTCCGGTTTACAAACGCGGCAGCCAAAGGGTTTCTCCGTCAAAATTAAAACACTTTTAAGCAATAATTAGGCACAGACACAATTCGCTATTTTGGAGGAGAGAAAGAGATTAAGATCTAACAATATATTTAGGGCATTATGTGAAAGGGGGCATTACATCTCTTATAACATATTCATTTTAATTAAATTATGTAATTTTTGTTATGTTTGTAGACAAATATGACCAATTGACAATAAAAATACTTTTTAAATATATAATTTCTTCAATCTTTCAATAAAACTTCTTTCATATTCACAGGCCGGGTGCGTGAAAAATATGCTTTTTAACTTTGATATACAAGGCTAGAAAGAAAAGTCTTTAGGATTTGCATAAAGCTTATATTATGCGTAAATTGAATAGCATTTTTAAACTATTCTTGCAAAATATAGTCATACAGGTCGATGGGTTAACGATCTGATTTAAAGCCTATAGACCTGAAAATTTCAATGGTAAAAATAGAAACAATGATTTCCATCCTATGGCTATAGACTACTGATTGTCTAATATAAACGCTTGATTTCTAAGTCTAATATATTTCTCGCGAAATTGTTGCTTTCTTAGCGATAAAACTAAACAGAATTATGTTTAATAACTTTCCTTCTTTAAAAAGGATGAAATTATTTTGATTTTTCTTCTCTTCTTTAAGGCAAATTATGAAGAATTTGCGGACCCTATGGCTGACGCAAATAGCGAAGAATGCGTGCCCCCACCATCCAAGAAAGCGAGGGCCAATAATGCGCCCCCTGCAAAGGCGACAGTTGTCCAATATGGTCGCTGGCCGAAGCCCCCCAGCTCCACACTGCCTGCCCAAGTGCAGCCATCCATGCAAGCCCCTGTCCCGGCTACGCAAGTCACAACTCCTGCACAAGAAATTAATGTCGGCCCCTCCACCCTCCAACAGACGTTACCTGGGCCTTCAAGACAAGCCGTAGGCCAAACATTGGCTCCTTCTCACGCAATATCTGAGCTATCAGCTCCCCATCAAGCGTCAGTGCACTCTCTGTCAAGTCCTGAGCCTTCCATGCACGATAGACGGGTTGGCTCATTCAAGCATGTCATAGACCAACCAATGGTTCCCTATCATGTAATGGTCAAGCCTCCAGCTTTATGTCAAGTGATTGATCAATATGAAGACGTGAGTATTTTTTTTCAATCAAGTAATCTATTTTTATCTGTTAGAGAGCATTTTACACATTAACGATGTAATTTCAATTTTTTATCTCATACAGTACAATTAAATATCTAAACAAACAGATTTTTCAACACTGTTTAAAATTATATCTATTTGATATCATAACCCCCCTCCCAAACCTTTATTTCTATGACCAACCTCCGATATCTAACAATATATTTTTTGCATAGAAACCACTCTCGTCTCATATCTGATATAGCAAAGAGAACTCATAATCGAATATTTTTCATAGGTAATTTAAATTAATGCTCACCATTGAAACTCAAAATCCACTATTTTTCACAATTGATTATCACAAAGTTTCAAGAGAAGGAACTGAGTGGGATTATTCACATTTATCTATTTGTTCCATATGGACCCCCGTACTTTGCGCCCAGACCTTTTAAAATAACTTTCAATCTTACAAAGTCATGCCAATATTTTAGTGATGTGGAAACATTGTTGACGATATACTGAGTTAACGGTTCTCGAATTTAATTGTACTGTTTCCCAGAGAATACGCTTTGTAAACATAACAGACATTATATTAAAAATAATCTTGACTCTTTTGGTTTAATCGACAACCTGTATGGTAAGTAGGCTAAACGACTTAGGCCGCATAACAATACGGTTTTTTGGGGAATTCGGTAAACGACTGGGAGCCGCGATGTCCGGAATGCGCCGATGGGTCCAGGGAGTGTTGGGGGGGGGGGGGGGGCCAGGGTCGGGGGAGCGCCGGGGAATGCGCCACGGGTCAGGGAAGCGCCACAGAGATGCGCCACGGGGTAGGGAAGCGCCACAGAGATGCGCCACGGCCCTGGAAAGTTCCACAGGATGTGCCACGTGCCAGGGATGTGTCACCGGGGTGCGCCACGGGCCCCGAGAAGAGCCACGGGGGAAGAACCGAAAAAAAAAAAATAAAAAAAAAATTTAACAATTTGAAAATAAAACAAAAAATTTTAGCCTTGTATTTCATATCTTAAGTTGGAACTTTCAGTTGAATTAACCAAATGTTATTAAGCAATAATAATCCAAATTTTAAAAACAGTAGGGGATGATTTGAACACTCTGAAAATAAGCTATTTTTTTTTCATTTATAGATTGCATTGGTCCCATATTCGCCGTCTAGTGAAGAAGATGCATCTTTGGAGTCCCCCAACAATTTAACATGGGACAACTCTATTGAAGTACCTTATAATATTGATGAGTTTTTTGCTGATTTTTTTAAAGTAGATATTAGCACAGTTGAGCTGGTAGAATTGAGTCCGAATACATTGAAATTTTTAGATGTTTTTCCTGTGAACCATCAACCCTCCTATCCCCAAACGACTCCACTTCGAACAACTTAAGGGGAGCTTTCGCCTTATTGTGTTTACCAGCTTGGGGGAGGGGGTACTATACAAGAGGGGGAGGAGGGTCCAACTCTCCCAGACTTTCAGCTGTCCAACAGAATTTTAAATCATATAGTTGTTTTCACTGCGATGTTTGGTGACCCTTTTAATTCGCTTTTGTCTGGTAATTTCGTTTTTGACCCTGTAGAAATTGTACACAACTATGTAGAAAAAATTCGTGCACTTCTGGAGAATCAAATTCAATTGTGGGGAGGTAGGGATTCAATTAAGGTCTCCATTGTTCTAAAAGTGTTTTATTTAAACGAGGGAAAAAGTGATGTTTATTATCATTTTGTACAGTCCGAGATGCGTGTGGTTTATTCAAATTTGGAAAATTTTGAGGGAATTTTCACGGAGTGGGTCTATCAAATTATAGCACATCTTGATAACTATAATGAAAATGGAAGTGACTCAGTTGTTTTATTTATTTAAAATTTAAGCTTTAATATTTTAAAAATAAATAAATATTTTTTTTTAAGACGGAGGGCAGGCGGGGCGGGGCCAAGGGCAGTAGTTTTAAATTATAATCAAGATCTAGAAGTTTGTCGCGGTGTCCAGAGGATTTGTTTTGAAACAGATCATATGTGTTTCAGATATGCTTTCCTCATATCAGCATTCGAGCCTCTAGCTCGGGACGCAACCAAGAAGAATTTAGATCACTGGGCTGTATATGGGAAGGAAGGGTCCAGTTTCCCAGTTGTAGATTTTTCATGTTGTGAAGGGAAATATCCAGTAACGCTAAGATCCCTTGAAATTTTTGAAAGGACTAATGCCCACTTGAATATCGGTATTAATTTGGTACAATTCGAAACTGAATTTGAAGATGGGGCTCGTTCAAAAAAGAAGGGGGTGATTGTCCCTATAAGGGGCTCATCAGTTGAGTTTGCTAAACATTGGGTTTGGCTATTATACACGCCACCTAGTCAACCGAACGCACTCGGGCATTTTAACACTATCACTGACATTAGAAGAGTTCTGGGGGAGGTTAAGCTGAGGGGAGAATGTTTCTACTGTCCGACATGCCTCTCTCGATTCCGTAGTGATATAAAACTACTGGATCACATGAAGCATTGTAGTCGCCATGGCTATCAGACAGTGGAAACGGTTTCAGGGGATAGGGCAATTCTACGATTCAAAAATTTTCAAAATACCCTTCTCCAGTGCAACAAAATATCTTTAGACTGTGAAGCTAAACTGGTGGAGGTGAATGACCCCCAATATCCAAACCGTATCAAAGAACATCTGGCTATTGCAGTGTCCTACGCCCTTGTGCAAAGAGACAGTTCTAACACCATGCAGTTGTTAGAAATAGTTGAAACAATGGATGAGCGGGAGTGCATGGTCAAGGCACTGACTAAACTGATTGGCACGGCTAATGGTGCTATTTCGCGTTTGATAAATACCCATTATCCAATGGTGTTGTCTGCTGTGGAGCGTCACGCGAATAAAAATCAAACAATCGGGGGGGGGTGCCCGGGGGAGTTGGTCGCGGAGGGGACTCACGGGACCAATGGGGGGCAGGGCACAGGTCGAGATCATGACCAGTGATGGCAGTAACTATCCTCGGGAGGTAGTAATTTTCGGGGGGTTGCGCAGCAATCGTGTAATTTAAATGTGAGCCAACAGTTTTTTATCCCTGTTTTTATTCATATGTCCACGTATGAATTAAAATGTAATGGACCGGAACGGGAATGTAGGCACAGGGTGGGAGGGGGAGTAGATTGTACATGTGTAAATAGTTAATTTACCTATAACATCATTCCAAAATCAGACGAGACGTTGTTGATTCTCTAACTGATATGGCAGGCAGTGGATAATGGGCATACGTGCTGGAATAAAATCAGGTTTTTAGATTCTTTTAGTTTTTTCCCCAAGGCATTGAGTCAATTGATTCAAGTGCAAAAAAGCGACAATTTTGATAGCTTTCCCTTGCTTAAACAGCACTTTCCAGACGGTGAAATGTATGATCTATTGAAAAGAAAATGCAGATATGCCGATGACTTTTACTGCTCTGACGCTATCTTAAGCGAGTTGAAACTACCTCCAATTTAATCTTTTTACAATTCACTCACAAACAGAGAATTCACATCAGAGGATCCTGAGTTTGACAAGACGGTGGGGTCCATGGGGAATTGTAAAAATGGGTTTGATTATTGGAGACTGTGCGTGGCCTGTGATGTTTTAACTTGGCTAGATATAGTCTGTAAGAACACGGACCAGATCTATTCAGTGTTCGGGTTCGATATACGCTACTATTTTTCTACACCCCAGTTAGTGACCGATTTAATTTTAAAAATTATCAGGGAGAAAATTGGGCTAATCACCGACATAGATCAGCACCTTTTTGTAGAGCGTTCAATGAGGGGAGGGTATGTTTTTCATGGGGACCGCGTCTTATCAACCGATCCGAGCGGACAAAACAGCACCGGTGCAAAGTCAAATGCAGTGTTCTTGGACATGAACTCATTGTACCCCTCGGCAATGTCCAACTACTCTTTGCCTTGTGGGAACTATCAATGGCTTGAGAATCCTTGTGAGTTCCCCGACATTAACACCGTCGAGGACAATGAGCCACAAGGATGGTTCTTTGAAATTGATGGTCACATTCCACTGGCGCTTCACGACTCAGTCAAAGATTTTGTTTTTCCCTGTATCAATCGGCCGGTGAGCAGGGACTCGCTGAGCCCCTACAATCGTTCATTGGTTGAGGATATGGGGATGCACTGGACTCCCTCTAAACAGAAACTGATTGCTGATTTGGACCCTAAAGATAATATCGTTTTTCACCATGTGATTTTGCACTGGAGGGTGAGCAACGGCTTAAATATCAAAAAAATACACCGGGTCCTGCAGTTCAATCAGCGACCCTACCTGAAAACGTTTATCGACACCTTTGTCGATAAACGCTCTAAGGCAAATTCAAAGATGGAGAAGGACATGTATAAGCTCATTCTAAATTCAGCGATTGGCAAAATGTGTGAGAGCATACGTAATAGATCTTGCAGTGATTTAGTGACTGACCCTCGAGAGGGTGCACGAATTAGTGCCGACTCAGATTTTACCTCGTTCACGAACATAGAGACTGGCATGGTTCTTCTACATAAATGAAACAGAACTGTAGTACTTAACAAGACTATCGCAGGCGGTCGTTCAGTACTGGAAATTTAATAAAAGCTCATGGTGTCATTATTTTAAACTGTGTGCAAAGTGCACGAGCCCCGGGAGGGGGCGGCTCAAGTTTCCTATGGTGATACAGACTCTCTGCTGTTAAAGGTAAATGGGACTGAAGATTTATTTGGTGATTTGCAAATCGGGGAACACATCAGCTCGCGGATGGATTTCACCAACTGGAATCCATCACTCTACCCCGAGCTGGTGAAAAGTCAAGCCCCCAACCAACTATTAATGTTAAAATCAGAGACGGGGAGTGATTTGATATCCCGGGGGGTGTTCCCGGGCCCCAAAGTCTATTGCGTGGAAACTCATAGTGGGGATGAAAAGAAGGCGTGTAAAGGGGTGCCTACACACTTTGTAAAGAGCAATTTCAACATGAGCGTATACAGACACTTTGTAAAAAGTAACCTAGTGCCGAGAGCACAAGTGCTTTCAATTCGCTCTCAACAGTATAGAAATTATACCGTGAGAGTGGAAAAGAATGCAATGTCGTGTATATCCGACAAGGTCTATGTGCTCGAGAATGGTGTGAGTGTTCTACCCCACGGCCACTATCGTATTTCAGATCGAGTTGAATGCATTGACTATCGCAATCAACTTGGTCTGGATAAATTAACCTAATCTGACTAACCATCACTACCTTAACTCAACCTGTTCATCTAACCCAAGCACTAACCCAAGCACTAACCCAACCACCAACCCAACCTCAACTAACCCATAGCAGTGACGACAACTTTTCTTTTTCGCCCCGCGGCCCCGGGGGGGGGGGGGGGGGGGCCCTTCCCACGGCCGCCCAGGGGGGGGGAGTCCCGCCCGCGGCCGGCCGGCCTTCGGCCCCGCGGCCCCGGGGGGGGGGATCCCACACACCTTTAAATTCACCGTAATCAAGTTCAACTGTGCTAGTTCATGTTCCCGTGTGTATTTTTTTTATTGTTGTATAAAAAGTGTTATTGTATATAAAAGTGTTTAAGTTGACAAAAAAAAGTGTTGTATAGAAAAGTGTTGTTGATGATGGACAAAAAGTGTTTTTTTATTGTAAATAAAGTGTTTTTAAAGACAAAAAGTGCTTTTTTTAGACAAAAAGTGTTTTATTTATAAAGTGTTATCATTGCAGTTCATGTTGACTGCAAATAGAGTTTTCATGTTGACCATGAAATTTTGTTATTGTGTTATTATTTTTATCGTTGTACAGTTCATGTTGACTGCAAATATTTGTTTTCACGCAGTGTCTAAATAAATGCTGCCATGAAATATTGTTTTTTGTTGTTGTTCTTGAATCGATAGATCTATGTTGGAAATTATTGCTACTACTTATTCATTGAGCACATATGATTTACAGTTAATTGCATTCAGACTGTTGCCAGCAGCAGCATGTATCAAGTTAAAACAACATTCAGATCGTTTCTGTGTGGGCCCTCAATGTCGGGGAAAACAACACTCTTAGCTAAAATAATTCAAAATTGCGATAAAATGTTTTCGTAAAAACCGAAAAAAATCTACTATTTCTATAGTATTTGGCAGGAGTCCTATGATAAAATAAAAGCTATTGCCACAACCGTACCAATACAATTCATACGAGGACTTGATGGTTTCAATAGTATTGAACCGAACTCGTGGCTAATCATTGATGATTTGGCTGAATCCATTGAACAGTTCTCGCAGGAAATGCTACAACTGTTCACCGTTCGCTCCCATCATGAACACATTTCCGTTACCCTAGTTCTACACAATCTGTTTCATCAGAGCAAATGTATGCGAACCCTTGCTTTGAATTGCACCGTCTATATTATCTATCGAGTCGTGAGGGTTTATATAGCCCTAAAAAATATAAAAAATCCCAGAAAACCCCGCGCGCCAAAAATTATTTTTTCAGCATAAACAAAGGCGACTATCAAGTCCAAAGGGTCAATTTTTCTGGATCTTAATCAGAGCACGCCCGAGGATCTACGTGTAGTCACCGACATTTTCAACAATGAAATTACAGTATATCTTCCGGTGAACAGTAGAAAAGGCTATTAGTCGTCATTATGACACTGAAGAAACTATACGAACAACGGCATCTGTTTTCCGTTTTAAGCACTTCAAAACCATTGCTTAGGAAGACTATACTCAAACACGGTGTTGACAACGATTTCATTAATCTAATATCTGAACTTTTTTTAAATTTACCTGCAGGCAATGTTAAACTGCAATATGGTTTTACAAAACAGAAAAAGCACCTTGGTTCCACTGTCCGCGACTGGGCTTTAAAGAAAAAGGTAAAAAAATTAAAACGAACACGACTCCTTCAAGCGGGCGGTAGCTTTTTCACACTTTTACTACCGATAATTGCAGGAATTGTAAACAGTTTTCTCTAGATGGCAAAACCCTATAAATTGACACCATTTGAACTTGTCATATAGCCCATCGAACATTTTGAAGACAATCTAAGCAAATTCATTAACGATGAGAATATTGCCGACGACAAAAAACTACTTTTACTTCAAGATGCATTGCGACGTGTGGACAAACATAAACCTTATCGTGAGAGACCTGCCACCGTCGTCACCACAGATCCCCCTAAACAGGAAACATCTCCTCAAGATTCTGCAGCACTGCAATCAAAGGAGAAGGAATTGAAGTTAAGTTTATTGAAAATTGGAAACCTAGTGCCTCTCTCCTATCGAGAACAGAGTAAAAGAGTATTATCTTATCTCATGTTTGAAACTGTTGGTGAGAATCAGGTTCAATTAGAGAGCACATGTTAACAAATTATAATACAGTGAAAAAGTTATAATCTATTTGATTTAATTTGTGATATGGTGACGACTCGTAAAGTACTCTTATCCTTTGACAATAATCTATACACCTTTCTGTGTGCAATAAACTTTCCCAGAAGTCTTATTGGTAATAGGCAAATTCTAAAGAAACTAAGAGAATATAGTCCTCCTCCAACAACACCATTTAAAAAAGAAGAAGATTCAATATTTGAAGATACTATCAGCAGCAGCAATGATTTTACAACATGGCTGTCTTATAGTCAACCGCTAGGAAAAAGTGAGTCAATCACCAGTGTTCACCAGGGCAGTGGTCTTTAACCTACATGTCTACGATCGAAATAGATTAAATTCTGAATAGTGTTTCTAACCTTTTTAGTGAAGTGTGGCATTTAAGTTCCCACACAACTCTTTCTAAAGTGTCCGACCCCAACACCACATTGAAAAATGAACAAGAGTATCTAGAAAATGAACCGAGTTACACACTACATCGTAATCACAGGCTTCGCAGTAAACACTATCGACAAACTAAAGCCTTTTTCCCTCTGCATATAATGCAAACGGATCTTTTAACTTTAGACGCACTTCAACGGCACCACAATGCCCCCTACAAAGATATTCTAGTGGCAATCAGTATCCTTAGTCGCTATGCATATGCCATTCCACTGCGGTCAAAGAGAGGTGTTAAAAGTTGCACGGAGCATTGAAAGTATTCTAGAACAGGATTCATATAGAAAAATTCAATCGGACCGTGGCAGTGAATTTGTTAATCCCCATGTGCAAAAGGTTCTATTGAAATATAATACAACACTTGATCATACTCAAAGTCCGATAAAGGCTGCATTGGCCGAACGATTAATAAGAACGATTCGTCTATTAATTTCAAGATATTGCACATTGAAAAATACACCGGCTTTTATTCATGATTTATATAAAATCATTTTTATTTATAATCAACGACCCCATCGATCTCTCTCCAACTCTACAACAACGGATGTTCACTACAATGAAAAGACATTTGATGCTTTTCTAAAGCAATACTCCAAGGCTGAAAAAGAGAAAATAAAGAAGAAGAAATTAATTGTTAGTGATAGTGTTCGAATTAATAGAACCACCAATATTTTTGAAAAGGAGACTTATTTATCGAGCACCGAACTTTTTATAGTGTCCAAAATCCTAGACACAGAGCCCACGACCTATCGACTGCAAGACACAATAGATGACGAGAGTCTCAGTGGTTTTTATGAATATAAACTGTAAAAAGTTTGAAACACTAGTGAAATTTATCAAATTGAAATGATATTAAAGAGTCGTACACGCCATGGCAAGAAACAGGAACTTGTTCGCTGGCTAGGATACAACTCAGATTTTGATTCTTTGGTCAGTGCTGAAGACATTATCAATGCCCAGTGATTTCTATGTGACTTTTATGTCCAATGTTTCTGATCCTCTCTACAATGATCTGAATAGAACAAGTGATTTTTGGACGAAACTCTCCCCCACCATCAAATTCAATGATGGAAAGTATGAAGTGGCTCTTGTCGACTGTATTCTCAAAAATACCTACGACATCCTGAGAAAGGATCGTAAATATGAAATAAAAATCAGACCCTATGATTGGCCGCCACCACCAGGTGATCAAGAACAAATTCAAAAAATCAATTGGTTTGATTATCCATATATTGAATTACCCTTCGAGGAACTCACCGGTATGAATTATTTATGTCGTACTATTAATAAAAGAATTTCCGCTCGTAAAAAGGGTGCTTTTCATTTCAACTATTCAAAGGAGGAGGGCAAGATCTACATTAGTTCACCTATTGCCAGTGAAAAGGTTATTCTCAATGATAATCTAAAGGATGTTCTTGGCTTTAAGCTCAATATAATCAATGGTAAAAGTGCCGGAAACACTAATTTCATTTTTGCTGACTACCCGCCTGCCTTCTCCACAGACACCTGTATATTTCTCTACGCTTCATTTGTGGAAACATCTCGGGTTGGTAATTCAAATGTCCCCCTCCTACGAGTCCTTGAACGAAAAACCAATCAAGAACATATTCATCACTACAATATAAAGCATCTTCAGTATATTCCCGTAAACACTTCCTATTTGGAACTCTGTCAGTTAACACTAAGAACCGAATTGGGTGATCCAATAGCAATTTCAAAAGGGTTGGCTGTGATTACATGCCATTTTCGACCCATCGTTCAACTACAAGATGTCTAATAAAAAATTGGTATTCACTTGTCCTGATATTGACTGCTATGTTAATACTCTTGGCCCAAGACAACAGGGCAATGGACTGGACTGCTACAAGGGTCGCTCGTCAATGTCTGGCTACGGTCTTGGCAGTTGGTTTGCTAAGCTGTTTCGCTCTTCACTACCACTGGCCAGAAAATATCTTCTACCGGCTGCGACAGATTTTGCATCCTCTACACTATACGATTGGGGCTCTGGCAAGGATTTTAAAAAAGTGCTTCGGAAAATCTTAGGTCCAGTGCGCGAACCCTTGGCGAGAGATTAAAACAGAATGGTAAAGGCTTAAAAAGGTTACGAAACAACGCATCACTCATCAGTCTCCGCTCAGGTCGGAAACAAAAGACATCACCCCTTCTGTCAAAGAAAAGAAGGAAAAAGCCGACACATAGTGTAACCAGAAGTCACATGAAGAATAGAAGTGTCAGATCTACACTAGATTTCTTCTCCTAAAATGACCTACCTACCACATAAGGAGTCCCAACCTTCAATCACCGCCTCATTGAATCTATTCAATGCTGAAAATGTCGATGTGAGTGTCAAGCATGGATACTATGAACAATTTTATCCTCAACAACCCCTCTCCGATAATATCCACTTTCAAATTTATTCCAATGAAGACTACTTTATGGACATGTCTTCAACATTTATAGATTTGCAAATGAAAGTCCGGAAATCCGATAATACAAAGCCAATTCGGGCCGATGGAATATCCTATGAAAATTTTATACTACACAATTTATTTCGTCAAATTAGTGTCTACATCAATGGCACGCTGGTGAGCACAAGCAACAATCTCTCAAACTATACAAGCTATATGCAATTCATGCTGATGACACCCAAGTCATACAAGGAATTGAGAGGCGCCTCCAATGGATATGAATACATTACTAATACTGATAGTACATATGCGCTTAAAAATGCTACAACTAGTGAATTACATATAGTTGGAAAAATATATCATGAAATATTTAATATACCCCAATGGCTGCCGCCCAATGTTAAAGTGGATATAAAATTGACGCTTGTACCCACCAATTTCATATTGAGAAAGGAACTTGCTGCCAATCCCGATGTAAGTCTCTCCCTCACCTCGGCAATACTTCATGTACGCAAACAATAGGTTATGAGTTCTGTTGCTTTGGCCATGGAAAAACTGAGAGCCAATGGCAATAATATTAAACTACTTGTTCCTCATACAATCACCAATCAACGTCATATTGCCGTGGGGTCACGCACCTTCACCGACTCATCCTTTATCAATGGTGAAATTCCGTCGAAATTGGCTTTGGCATTTGTAAAAAGCGCCAGTGCAATAGGATTATGGACTGAATGTCCACATAAATTCGAGATGTTTGGACTTTCATCTCTTGTGTGCAAAGTAAATGGTATCCCACTCTACAATCTATCTTTTGATAAATCCTATAGAATATTGTACGAGTTGACCATGCAAACCCTAGATCATGATTCGCAACTATTTGAAAATGGTATAACCGAAGATATCTTTGCTAAAACACATGGTATCATTGTACTGGATTTGTTGGGTACACAGGATATGAGTCTAGTACGTACGGGGAGTGTGCGTTTAGAGTGTACATTTGCCGACCCATTGGCTGAGAGTATTGCCCTAATCTCACTAAATCAATATGAAACCTATTGGAAAATCACTCCCGAAGGCAGTGTTCTACTAGACTTGGCACCATGAACACCAGTCAAATAATCAATGTATTTAATATGGACCCCTACATGTCCCAGTACAAATCCTATTGTCTGCCCTAAGACTATCTTGGAAAAATTCAAAGCGAGAACAATACATTGATTATTGTTAATAACAGTCCGTCGACTGTTCTGACGGGTCATCGGCTGTGCATCTATCAAACAATGAAAATGATTGAATTCTTTGATCATCTTGGTCTACCATCTACATTCTACACATCCCACATCAGCAACTATATTGAGAGAAGTGGGAAAACTATTGTTCAAAATCGAAAGAGGGTTCAGGATCTAACGACTAAAAGCTGCGGTTTCCATGCACTACTATATTTTGTGTTCCGATGTCGTGGCTATACTTACAAGCAGTTTCTCCACATTCATAGTGACAATCCACGTCTGAACGAATTTCTAGTGGAAAATATCCTCTCAGACCTATATAGTATTGATTTCAGTGCCCTAAGAGTAAAGTGATTAAAAAATGTATGTGATTTTGTTTATTAATAAAATGTATATATACAACAATGTCTTTAAATCTTCACTTTAGATTTCATCCTCTACTAGGCAATTATCGTGAACCACTAATTCTGGTAAATCATTTGGATTCACTGTATATTGATCTTGATTGACTGCAAAGTCAGGGTCACATTTTCTACAGTACAGTGTGACTTCACTCTTGTCATATCTCTTTGTATAGTCAATTATACTATTTGCATTCATATTCTGAAATTCACGATTTTCAATCTGTCTATTTGAATAAATATCACATACAGTGTTTTCAAGTGGTGCATCACATTCCGTCACAACCAAATAAAAATAAGATGTCATATCGTCATAGTCGGTGGTGTCATCACAGCGATGACGTAGAAACCAGATTGTCTTTTTATTCAAACAGTTGAATCGTAGACCAGATTCCTCTTCCCAGAATAATTTAAATCCACGACGATACCAATCTCGTAGAAATAAACTAAAATCACGTTTAGGATTCTTTCCAATCATGGCGGGGTAAGTATTCTCCCACTTGTCACATTTATCAGAGTGACAATTGGAGCACTGATGTCCTCTATGGTGAGAATCATACACCTCCTCAAGAATTGAAGTACAACCGTTAATGGTTAATGCTTAGCCTCTCTGTAATTTGCAAGGATTATATCATTTGCAATTTTCACTATAGTCATCTATAATTGTACAATTCTCACATTGATTCCAACTGCCAAGAGTGTACATGCACACTGGACATATATAGAACATTTTTCGGTTTCCGATGTCAACTCACTCACATCTAACATGAAACTGATCGTCCTCGTTCGATAAATTCAATGTGGAGGGAATTGGTGGGAGAGCGGAGTAGCTCTGTGACGCGACCTCTTTCGAATGATGTGGTAACCATCTACATTGAATCCATTGGCAATGTTTTCAAAATTATATCCACAATATGATTATGCTTTGTTCAAATTAATATATCAATAAATTGACTATAAGCATTTGAATCACATTTTAAAAGTTTCAGACAATAGTCAAATGGGGGGGGAATCACTCCTCATTATATTGTCAATTGTCCCCCGACAAGAGAATATCCTGTGTTTAAGAGATAACTCGAGAAAATCATCATCCAACATCAAATGTTTTTCCATAAACACTAGATTTGATCTAAGTCTATCTTTCTCAAATTTATTCATTGTCCGATCCTTTCACTCCGACCGCTGACTCTAGACTGACCCTGATTCGTTAGACTAACCTGACCAGAAAAGAAAGATAACATTTTCGATTCCGAAACAATTTTATGGAATAATTAGAACAACCACATCAATAATACAGAGCATGTACAATCAGCGATACTGTTTATTGTCTTCAATATGTTTCACCAATGCACTTAAAGCACATTGAAGTCTATTCACGTGTGCTATATCAACTTTAGCGGCGAAACATAATTGATCCTCCATTTTAAATTTGCTCAAGGATATCACATATCTTGCATATACTGCATCCCATTCCAGACAAAGCCGTGATCCTTTCGTGATTTCCACCGCAATGTTTGGTGCTCTTGTACTATTATCATCAACTCCACTATCAACTTCTAATAGGGTAAACATTCCACTCATCGCCATCGTCAACCCACACACAAATATATATATCCAAAATGAGTAAAGTCAAAACTGTTCTTCTTCTTCTTCTTCTCACTCCCTTGAATTCTATTCACAGACTAATAAAACTATAGCAAAAAACACGTTCCTTATATTCCCACCGCCGCTAATATGTAAGCACGTCTCTGATTGGCTGAGAAGGAGGATGTATCCGACTCGATGATTGGCTGAGAAGGAAACACGTGATCTAACTGTTTCCGGGAAAGTCATAACATTTGGCAAATTCCTGTTTTTCCATTCTCACTGAGAAAACCATATAACAGACATGAATTGCTGTTGACATCCATAAATGTGTCAAAGTCCATGTTTTTCAAATTCTCACTGACAAAAACCATTAAACATCCATGAAAAACATCAAATAAATCGAACAACACACATAACCATCCAAGAAAACATACATAAATGTGATAAAGTTCATGTTTTTCAAATTCTCACTGACAAAAACCATAAAACATCCATAATTTGATGTTGACATCCGAGAAAAACATCAAATAAATCGACCAACACACATATCCATCCATGAAAACAACCATAAATGTGACAAAATTCATGGTTTTTCAAGTGAGAAAATTCCTGTTTTTTCATTCTCACTGAGAAAACCATAAACCACGTGGTACGTACGGGACTCAATAAGGCATCTCTACTAGCGTAAACAGCGAGGTATTGACTTGGAGGAGAGCCCCCTCATATACGTAATAATTTCTGTTCGTTTTAAGTTCTAATGTTGCTTCTTATTTTCAATTGAAAAAACTTGTTTTTTTTTAATTTAATTTCTGATCGTTTTTTAAATAATGCTTGGAAATCCGGCGCAGCCTTCATAGAAATGTCCCTTACCCCAAAGAAACATCCTCCACGGAAAGATTCTCCCGATTAACCCCCTCCTCCAGCCCCCCCCCCACCAGAAAACAAACCTTCCTGAAAATGTCTGTATACTTCCCAATAACCAATACAAAATGTAAGCAATGGGCAAAGTTCATAACTTACAGGCCTTCCCCTGGGAACTCTGGGTGATTAAGGCATCCTAAAAAACATAGTTATAAGATTGTCAACTATGCTGAACAAAATGGCTATCTCAAAATTTTAATTGGGTGACTTTGAGAGAAAAAAATGAGCGTGGGAGGGGGCCTAGTTGCCCTCCATTTTTTGGAGGGCACGCATCGTGATCTTTCTTCGAGCAAAAAATGCAAATTTCCACCTTTTTGGAGATAGGAGCGTGAAACTTCTTTAATAGGGTTCTCTTATAAGCTGAATGTGATGGTGTAATTTTCGTTAAAGTTAATTAAAAATGTAAAATTCCACATTTTTGCAGATAGGAGTTTGAAGCTTCTTTAACAATGTTCGTTGATAAGCTGAATCTGATGGTGTGAATTTCGTTAAAGTTAATTAAAAAAAATTGCAATGAAAACAAAATTTTATTGTTTAAAAAAAAATGAGTTGTGAGAAAGTCAAACTTTAGCGTAAAGAGCGAGGCGTTGAGGAGGGGACAGCTCCTTTCACATACGGAATAATTTCTGTTCGTTTTAAGTTTTAACGTCGTTCCTTACTTTCAATTAAAAAAAAACTTGTTTTTTTTTATTTCATTTGTGAACGTTTTTTATTTAATGCAGGTTTTGATTTTGGCTCACCGTGCATGAATAATTAAAACGAAATTTGCGTATTAATTTTACTTTTATTTGATTAAATGGCTTTCTCGAAACTTGTTGAATTTTATTTACGATTGTTTTTATTAGTAATAAATATACGTAACTTACGAATTAACTTACGTAACGAACTTCTATATTCATATATTTTTAAGACGGTTATTAGGGATTTTGTCCCCTATTCAATACATCGGTGTTTAGGCTAAAGTTTGAATTTTGTTCCAATTCTTTAAAAATAACCTATTAATCACAAAGGCCGTTAATTAGAATAAATAGCTCTTATGAAAGTACTAAAAAATCTTTGGCTTAAAGAGCGAGGCATTGACTAGAAGGTGAACTCAATCATATAGCTAATATTTTTTGGTTCGTTTTAAGTTTTGATGTTGCTCCTTACTTTCAGTTGAAAAACTTGTTTTTTTTATATTTCTGATTTTTTTTTTTTTAATAATGATGGGAAATCCGGCGCCCCCTTCATAGAAATGTCCCTTCCCCCATGAAAACTTCCTTCATGAAAATATCCTCCCATATAACCCCCGACCCACCCATACCCCCCACTACCAGAAAAAATTCCCCCTGAAAACGTCTGTATACTTCCCAATAACCTATACTATATGTTAACATTGGGTAAAGTTCATAAATTTCAGCCCTCCCCCTGAGGGCTTCGAGGAATTAAGTCATCCTAAAAGACATAGTTAGAATATTTTCGACCATGTTGAACAAAATGGCTGTCTCAAAATTTTGATCGGGTGACTTTGGGGAAAAATGAGCGTGGGAGGGGACCTATTTGCCCTCCATTTTTTTGGTCAATTAAAGAAGCCACTAGAAATTTCAAGTTCCGTTCCAATGAGTCCTCCCACGATACTCTAGGACCACTGGGTTGATATGGTCATCCCTGGGGAAAAAAAACAAAAACAAATAAACACGCATCCGTGATCTTTCTTCTTGCAAAAAATGGAAAATTCCACATTTTTGCAGATAGGAGCTTTAAACCTCTACAGTAGGGTTCTCTGATACGCTGAATATGATGGTGCGATTTTCATTAAGGTTCTATAACTTTTAGGGGTTCTTTCCTCCTTTTTTCGAAAATCAGCCAAATTTTCTCAGGCACTTAACTTTGGATAGGTAAGACTAAACTTGATGAAACTTATATATTTGAAATCAGCATTAAAATATACTCTTTATATGTATCTATTGGTATCAAAATTCCGTTTTTTAGAGTTTCGGTTACCATTGAGCCGGGTCGCTCCTTACTAACAGTTCGTTCCCACGAACTGTTTGATATTAAAAAAAAAATCAACTGAAAGTAAGAAGCAATATTAAAACTCAAAACAAAAATAAATTATTTTGTGTATGAAGGGGTTGTCCCTTCCTCAATATCCTTCCATTTACTTTAGAGTTTTTAGCATTTTTAAAAAAGCTTCCTATTCTAATTGAAAGGCCTCTGTGTATCAGGAGCTATTATTAAAGAATTACGACAAACAGTCAAACTTTAGTGTAAAGAACAAGGTATTGAGGAGAGAGCTTCGCATACAGAATAATTTCTGTTCGTTTTTTAGTTTTAATGTTGCTCCTTACTTTTAGTTGAAAAAACTTTTTTTTAATTTAATTTCTTATTTTTTTGCCAATAAATCTGGCTTATCCTCCATGAAAAATTCCCTCCCCTCAAGGGAAGCTCCTTCGTATAAATTTCCACCCATGTAAAATACACCCAAACCCCCCGAAAACTTCTCTCCTAACAATTCCATCCTCATTGAAAAATCCCCCCCCAAGTAAATTTTTTTGTTGACGATTCGCTTGAACAAGACTTTAATTTCTAATCGTTTTCCCGACCACTCTGGAAATCCCCCGTCCGTGGAATTTTTTTCCAAAAAATAGCCCCCACGCTGAAACACGCTGAAAATAGCCCCCCGGACAGTTCCACCGGAACATCTCCACATGCAAAATTGAGTTGGCAAAGAGAAATTAAGACAAATAAAAGGAATTTCATATAAGAATTCAAGTCCCCCTAGTGTAAAATTTCTCCAGGAAACTTCATTCCCCGTAAATTTCCCTCCTCACAGAAAATTTTGTCCAGAGAAACCCACCCCAAGACACCGCCTCCCCAAAAAAAAAATCTTTGTATACTCCCAAAAAACAAATACTGTACGTAAACAATGGGCAAATTTCATAATAACTTACAAGTCTCTCCCCACGGGCTCTGGGGGGTCATGTTACCCATAAAGGCATAGGCATAGTTATGGGGTCTTTAAACTATACTGAACAAAATGGCCTTCTCAAAATTTTGATCAAACGAATTTGAGGAAAAAAGGGGCGTGAGAGGGGGCTTGTTGCCCTCCAATATTTTTGGTCACTTAAAAGGGCAATAAAACTTTCAGTTCAAATAAGCCTTCTACAAATGTTCTAGGACCATTGGCTTGATACGACCACCCCTGAAAAAAAAAAATAATAAAAATAAAAAAAAAATGAAAAAAAGATCCGTGATCTTTCTTCTGACAATAAAAGCAAAATTCCACGTTTTTATATATAGGAGCTTGAAACTTCTACAGAAGGGGTCCTCTGATATGCTGAATCTGATAGTGTGATGATGATCAAGATTCCTTAACTTTTAGGGGTGTTTACCCCCTTATTTCGAAAATCAGACAAATTTTCTTAGGGTCGTAAATTTTCATTGGTAACACTAAACTTAATTAACAATAAACCAAGATTAGAATATTAGAAGCTACAGTGATGACAGTGGTAAAATATGGCTCTAAAGCATGGGCGCTCCGAATAGTGGATGAAGATTTGCTAGATGATTTCCAAAGAAATTGCTTAAAAATTGTTCTGGGTACCCGGCTGACTGACCATATTTCAAAGAATAGGCTATACGAAAAATGTGGTTCGATACCGCTCTCTAGGGCTATAATGAAAGAAAGGTTGGGGTGGCTAGGGCACGTTGTGCGGATGAAGGATGACAGGTTGCCGAAGATTGTTCTTTTCGGCCGACCGTCTAGGGCTAAACGGAAAGCAGGTCGTCCACGTCTGGGGTGGGAGGACGTCATAAAGAAAGATTTAAAGGAAATAGGAACTTCGTGGGTGGGTGTAAAAAGGGAGGCTTTAAATGGATTGGGATCGAGGAGGAGCGTCCGTAGCTGTGTTGGCCTCAAGCAGCTTGGTGCTGCGGTGAGTTGTTAGTAGTTAGTAGTAGTATATATTTAGAATCTGCATAATAAGCTGTTTCTTTTAATGTATTTATTGATATCAAAACTCTGTTCTTTAGAGTCTCAGTTACTTTTGAGCCGAGTAGCTCCTTACTTACAGATTATTACTACGAACTCTTTGATGCTTAAGAGGTCACAGCATTGCAAGCATAAAAACCTAAACTCTCGAATTTGGTTCTGTCGGCAAACCCGGTCAAAAGCAAAGGAATTCAACTTTCTGAGATGTGTACCTGATAAACTTGATGCCTGTGCTTCCCAGGGGTTGCTAACACTAGAGCGAAACTAATGAATAATTGACGCATACTCTGGGCCACAATCAGTTAAAAAAAATTTAATTTGCAGTTTAGGTCTGCGTAAAAATCTTGACAAAGCCTATTCATAACGAATTAAGTGCACAATAAATACATGGTACTAATCTCTACAATGGCTATTGTTCTTTTCATTCGCAGTAATTTTAATCTATAAAGGGGTGCTAGATGGATTCACCCTCCCCCCCATTACCATGAGGTGGCCATGACCATGAGGTGTGGATCAGACATTCTTTGACCATGAGGTGGAGGTGTGGATGAGGAAAGGGCAATTCCCCTCTTATACGGAATAAATTCTGCTAATTTTGGGATTTAATGTTTCAATTTCAAGCAATTTTAGACGAAGGGGGCGGAGCAAAGTACAGATGGAGGTCAATACTGATGAATTAAAATCTACGAAGCTTAAATCTTGAATAGATTCCCAGTAAATGTTAATTTGCTATCCTATTAATTAAATTGTTGCAGCTGATAAGGACTTTATCGGCCTTTTGTAATTACTAAATTCGTTTTAGTAATAAAACAACTTACATATCACTACTTGGACTGGATGGGAATAGTTTTATGATATTGGACATAATATTTGTGTTAGTTTTACGGTCAAATCCTCGAGCTACCTAATTATCAATATAAAATAACGAGAGAAAAACAAACAGGACCTATCAGAAAAATTTAAATCATCCATCAATGTTCAATAAATGAACTTTAGTCTGAAAAAGTGCAAACTTTATGAAAAATACAGTGTATCTTTCGATTATCAATCTTGTATGAAATGCTATTCCTGAGATATAAAGTTTGCAATGCAGATATAAAATCCGACAAAGGATTCACAATGTTTTCCACGATAAGTTCAATATTTCCACCGGACCAATACAAAGGTTCCTTTTGTGATATTGTGATATTTTCCTGAAAGTTATGCACCAGTGCAAACACGAAGAATACAAATCGAAAATTATCGTAAAATAATATTTGTTATAACTTTTTCCAGAGGCAACGATCTAGTTGCCCATATAAAGAACGACGTGCCTTCAGTAGGCTATATACTTTTTTCCCGGACCACTTGTTGGGGAAAGGGTGGTCGTGAGCTTTGGATGGGGCTCATTTAATTGGAAATCAAAATGTCTACGGTTCTTTTTAAGATCAAAAATAGCTAAAAGGCAGCCAGTCCCTTTATGTGCTTTTTTCGCTTGCCACCCTCCAGAGCCCCCAAAACATCCTCACAATTTTAAGATAACTTGTCATTTTTTCAAAATTGTTTTGAGGTCTAACAAATATGCCTCTGGCCGTTTTTATGGTTACAAATGAGGAATTTCTGATCTTGGGAGTCAGACTGTCAGATCTTGGGAGTCAGATTTGGGAGTCATGAAACTTTTAGGGATCATTCTGTGGATAGTTTTCGAGGGAAGGGGGTTGTTCGGGAGCCGAGACTTGGGCAAATGATTTTTGTCCCTAATCAACTTGAAACTTACAGTTATAAGCCCTTGGCCCAGAGGAAACTCATAAAAAGAACTGTTTGAGGACGAGCCCTCAAAAATGAGTCACGAAAAGGGCAAAGAAAGATTTTTCCGATAAAATCAAAACTTATATCCTTAAGTGTTTTGGGCTATGTTGAGTCAAATAATGAAGGAAACGAAATAAATATTGGCCAAAAAGCTTTCTTATGAACGATTTGAAACCTAGAACCACAATTTCCTGAACCAAAAAGACCCTATAAACACGAAAAAAATTGGTGCCCCCCAAAATTGTGGAGCCAAAATTTTTCTCGATGTGTTTTGAACTTTTATTCTCAAGTCTTTAAAGATGTCAATATACAAGGACGAAAATCGAAAAATAAAATTTTTTCTCCAAAACTCAGGCCCAAAAGAGACCCTTTTTTTTAGTTAGGGCAAATGCTCCCCAAATATGGGGCCCACAAATGGTCCAATTTTTTTTTAATTGGCTTGAAATTTTCAAGAATCTATTTCTGGGCTAAGAAAACTAAACATTTTTTAGGAGGAAAGACAGTGTTAGGGGGCACGAAAATAGACCAAAGGTGTGTTATCACAGATCAGTTGAAATTTACAGTAGTGACTTTCTGGGCAAAGGAGAACCTAATACAAAAAAAAAAAATAATTTGGGGGATGGTCACCTCAAAAATAGAGTAAAAAAAGGTCAAAATATTTTTGACAAGCTAATATATTATAACCTTATTTCCTTGAGTTTAAAAGAAAGAAAAAAGTGAAAACACAAGAGAACTTCACAATAAAAAGGTGATTCCTTTAATATGGGTATTTTTTATCAAGACTCTTTTTTTAAGTTATGGTTACTATCGGAATTGCTCTCAAAGAGAGAGTAATCTTTATTGGTCAGCAATCTTCAGCCTGACTGCACTTTTCATCTCTTCTTCCTCTTTCTTTTGGATTATTATTTCACATAACCTGATTATTTTCGCATAACCTTACTTATAGCTTAATCACTGGAATCAAATTCTAGTCCATGTGGGGGGTTGCTGCAGCTCAGAGGGGGGGGGGCTGTTGTGGCTCCTGGTCCCGTTTTATCAAGCAAAGGTAAATCCCACTGTGACAGTGTAGGATATCTTTGAATTGCTTCTTTCTCTAGTAAACCTCTATTGGTTGAAGTGTTAGACATAATTCTATAGCAAACTGAATTAATTATTAGACAATGTTTTGTAACTTAGTTAAAGGGGTCCTACGTGACTTAATTTGAGTCTAGTTGACCCAGGCCTCTGCACGGAAGAAAAGTAATGGTCGAATCTGGTGCTAAGAAATTAAATACATATAACACGTAACCGTGCAGTACATGATCATGCATTAAAACACATAATCTTATTTGGTGCTAGGTGCCAAATTTTTCCCTACCATACGCTGGCACTGGGTTGGGAAAACTGTGGATCTCCACAGTTGTAAGTTATATAAAGTTTTCAGGGGTACTTGAAAATATACATTGAAATTGCTGTTGTTTTCAGGGGTACATGAAAATATACATTGAAATTGCTGTTGTTTTCAGGGATACATGAAAATATACATTGGAATTGCGCATGAAAAACCCATGGTTGTGTCATTAAACTTACATGTGAATATTTTAAAAGTTGGCACACTATAATGCATGTTATGAAACTAAAGTCAAGGTTTTTTAAACTTGGCATGGTATAATGTGGTCAAACATGTTTTGAGAGCATGGTCGTAATTATGTAATTTAAGCAGACAGGATTTTTTCTGTTATTAATAAGAATTTCATAAGAATGTACATCGTGAGTTCACGTGCACAATTTTTTTCTTAAAAAAAAACTGGTATGATATAAAGTAGTCAAACATGTTTTGGGGAGTATGCACGAAATTATGTGACTCAACCAGAGTGGTTTTTCGAGGGAACATCCGTTTTTATTCGTCCTTGAAATTCCGTATAAAATGTCCATGCACTAGAATTTAATTTCCATTATTTTTTAACATATCGAGCATAGTACACTGAATATTATTCACTTTGAAACAATGAATATTTTTATTTTCAACATGAGTATAGTTTACTGAATTTCTTAATCTTTTTCCAGATAAGAAGCATTTTACCAGTAAATTGAAATTTCAAGGGGACTTAGCCCCCCTCCCCTCCAAGAATACAAACCCTAAAATATGATGCGTATACTCGATAGAAAAGGCAAAGCACGCTTTTTTCTATTATGTAAAACAAAAACCCCCTTTTCCATTGCTTTGTTACGAGCATAATTCTGTAGCATAATTCATAATTCATATCTCGTTCAAAAATATCCTTTTCCCTTCGTCCATCTAAAATGTGCTGTCTTTTTCCGGGCTAAATAAAGGCATCTGTGTCTTATCATGTTAGCAAGAGTGACAATTTCAAAACAACATTGGCATGCATCTTATCGGGATTAAGAAAACAAAAAGATGGAAATGGGCGGTTCAAGACTCGTTGACAGGAGTTTCTTTTTTTGGCCAAATTAGACGAGATGTATTTGATGAATGCAAAAGGGTTTAACAGATGATTAAGAGGCTCTAATAAAAGTATAAGACAGGGAAGGGGGCAATGAATCAATCATAACACGTTCATTGTAAGGTGAAAAAACAAACTATTTCTTCGAATGAAAAGTAAAGGGCGGGAGGGGTGAGTTCTTTGTGCAGACACGTATATCCTTTGGCAAGAAAACTAATGTGGTCATTCCGACACACACACCACTGAAGTTTAGTGTTTGGTTAGCTTTTAATATGGTTGACTATTTTTTAGATATATATTTTAAATCTTTGTATTGTATTTGATGCAGTGGGAGGGGAGGGTGAGGGGGATTCTTTGTGCCGACTAATTTATTCTCCTGTAAAAAAAAGGGAATCGTTTTTTTTCCATACTAAATTTTGTCTTATTTTTAAGAAAGAGGATTCCTACAATTAACCCCCTCAAGACAAGAGACCAAGACGGAATTCTACCACAGTGACGCAAGCTACACGGCCATCCATTACAATTTCTCTGGACCAACCAGGACCCTCTGACGCCAGTGCCAGCTCTGCACAGACCACTATGCAACCTGGTAGAAAATTCAAGAGGGAATGGATGCTTTCTCATAATGCGTCGGTCTTGTCTGCTCAAGATCGGGATGAGGCCACCCTTCATGCTTTGCCAGGGACTTCAGATGTACAAGTGCAGTCTGAATTTGTATGTGTATATATTTTACCTCTAACTTATACGTGATTATTTACTTAAAAATGCTAGGAGGAATTAGGTTTTGTTGGATGGTATGGAAAAATGGTATGTCTTAAATATTCGGGAAACATACGAGTAGAAAACTGCTTCACTACAGATAAGGCTATTGTGTTTTTTTTTTTTCTGAACTTTCTGAGGGAGGAGGGGGTAACTTTTTAGTTTTAAAAATTAGTTTACGACTAGAAAAATGCTTCACTACAGATAAGGCTATTGTGTTTTTTTTTCTGAACTTTCTGAGGGAGGAGAGGGTAACTTTTTAGTTAAAAAAAAAATTAGTTTACGACTAGAAAAATGCTTCACTACAGATAAGGCTATTGTGTTTTTTTGAACTTTCTGAGGGCGGTGGGGGGGGTTAACTATTTAGTTTAAGAAATTAGTTTACGAGTAGAAAAATGCTCCACTACAGATAAGGCTTTTGTGTTTTTCTTAACGTTCTGAGGGAGGTGGGTGGGGGTAACTATTTAGTTTAAGAAATTAGTTTGCGAGTAGAAAAATGCTCCACTACAGATAAGGCTATTGTGTTTTTCTGAAATTTCTGAGGGGGGGGGGGGGGGGTAACTATTTAGTTTAAAAAAAAATTTAGTTTACTAGTATAAAAATGCTTCACTACAGATAAGGATTTTGTGTTTTTATGAACTTTCTTTGGGTGGTGGGTGGGGATAACTATTTAGTTTAAGAAATTAGTTTACAAGTAGAAAAATCCTTCACTACAGATAAGGCTATTGTGTTTTTCTGAACTTTCTGAGGGAGGTGGGTGGGGGTAACTATTTAGTTTAAGAAATTAGTTTACGAGTAGAAAAATCCTTCACTACAGATAAGGCTATTACGTTTTTCTGAAATTTCTGAGGGGGGGGGGCGGGGGTAACTATTTAGTTTAAGAAATTAGTTTACGACTAGAAAAATGCTTCACTAGAGATCAGGCTTTTGTGTTTTTCTTAACGTTCTGAGGGCCGTGGGTTGGGGGAACGAATTATTTTTAAAAATTATAATACGACTAGAAAACTACATAATCGCCTGTAACGCTATTGTGTTTTTTTTCTGTGCTTTTTGAGGGAGGAGGGGGTAAATATTTAGTTTTAAAAATTATTTTACTACTAGAAAAACTCTCTACTGTAGAGATAACTATTGTGTTTTTTCTTTTCTTTATGGGAGGGGAGGGGGTAACTTTTTAGTTAAAAAAAAAATTAGTTTACGACTAGAAAAATGCTTCACTACAGATAGGACTATTGTGTTTTTTTGAACTTTCTGAGGGGGGTGGGCGGGGGTAACTATTTAGTTTAATAAATTAGTTTGCGAGTAGAAAAATGCTCCACTACAGATAAGGCTATTGTGTTTTTCTGAACGTTCTGCGGGAGGTGGGTGGGGGTAACTATTTAGTTTAAGAAATTAGTTTGCGAGTAGAAAAATGCTCCACTACAGATAAGGCTATTGTGTTTTTCTGAACTTTCTGAGGGGGGGGGGGGGGGGTAACTATTTAGTTTAAAAAAAAAATTAGTTTACGACTAGAAAAATGCTCCACTACAGATAAGGCTATTGTGTTTTTCTAAACTTTCTTAGGGAGGTGGGTGGGGGTAACTATTTAGTTTAAGAAATTAGTTTACGAGTAGAAAAATGCTTCACTACAGATAAGGCTATTGTGTTTTTCTGAACTTTCTGAGGGAGGAGGGTGGGGGTAACTATTTAGTTTAAGAAATTAGTTTACGAGTAGAAAAATGCTTCACTACAGATAAGGCTATTACGTTTTTCTGAAATTTCTGAGGGGGGTGGGCGGGGGTAACTTTTTAGTTTAAGAAATTAGTTTGCGAGTAGAAAAATGCTCCACTACAGATCAGGCTATTGTGTTTTTCTGAACTTTCTGAGGGAGGAGGGCGGGGGTAACTATTTAGTTTAAGAAATTAGTTTACGAGTAGAAAAATGCTTCACTACAGATAAGGCTATTGTTTTTTTCTGAACTTTCTGAGGGAGGAGGGTGGGGGTAACTATTTAGTTTAAAAAAATTAGTTTACGAGTAGAAAAATGCTTCACTACAGATAACGCTATTGTGTTTTTTCTGAGCTTTCTGAGGGAAGAGGGCGGTGGTAACTATTTAGTTTAAAAAATTAGTTTACGAGTAGAAAAATACTTCACTACAGATAAGGCTATTGTGTTTTTCTGAACTTTCTAGGGCGGGGGGTTTGTATTTAGTTTAAATAATTCTAGGAGAAGGAATTGAGTTTGTATGGGGGGCTGGTATGGAAAAATGGTATGTGTTAAATATTCGGGAAACATACGAGTAGAAATGAATATGATTTTTTAAATTTATAAAATAATGGATATTTCCCATGGGAAATAAAACCTTTTTTCTATAGATGAATTATATAGCACCACCATTTAGTGATGACACATCAGCTTTTACTATACCAATTCTATCACCACTAATGGAGTTCAGAGAGGAACCTTCAGTAGTTCTAGAGAATATGGAGTGGCATAGAGGTTTTCTTAATGATGTTTTTGGGGACATAGCTAACCTAGACGATTTAACTTGTGATATTGACATGTTGGAGGACCTGGAATGGGCAGATAGATTTATGCGTGAGCATTTAGGGGATATTACTAGTGCATCTGAACCGGGTCTTCATAAAGATATTCCAACACAGGAAAATACAGGCTGGCTCGATTAATTGTCCCAAAACACCTTGGAATATGTACTAGCAGGCTTAGGGGACCTCATGCCATCTCCAATCAATGTAATTGAACAGACTGGGGGTGGTGTTATTGACAATTCTATGTCACCCCCCACCATTCCACTTAATGATATACCTAGTACTAGTAGTAACAATACAACAACAAAAAAACAAGTATTCCCTCTTCCAGATTTTTTTCTGTCCAACTCTGCCTTGCACCACACAAAGGTCTACAGTGCCAAATTCGGTGATCCCTTCAACTCTCTAGTGTCGGGGGTTATAATAGCAGATCCTTCGGCCATTACACATTTATATACTAATAAGATTCGAGCCATTCTTGAACAACAGATGGGGGTGTGGGGAGTGGGGGTCAGTTTAAAAGCATCAATAGCACTAAAAATATTTTTTTTTAAGTGAAAATGTGAGCCAGCTGTATTCGAAATACTTGCACACAGAGATGTTGGCAATTCTCCCGCATTTATCAAATTACGGGGAGGTTTTTCTAAATTGGGCTAATAGTATTCAAAGTAAGTGGGAAAATTATAACGATGGGGGTAGTGGATCTGTGGTTTTATTTATTGAAAGTTTAAACGTTAATATTTGTAGGTATAAAAAGGGTTTTATTGTAAGAGGTGGGAGTGGGTCAAGGGCTATTGAATTAAAATGGTATTATGATTTAGAGGGATGGATGCAGGTAAGACAAATCTGTTCTAATACGAGTTTGAATTATTTCAAGTTTGCATTTTGAATGGCAGCATACATACCCTTTCGCAACGATATATCAAGGAAAAAGTGGTATAAAATCGCAGTTAATGGTAGGGAGGGTTCAAAGATCCTTATAGTAGATTTCAATTGTTTAAATGTTCAATTTCCCGTGACACTAAAAGGAATAGATATTTTCGAGCGGGCTAATGCACATTTAAAGATTGGTGTCACGGTGTTACAGTATGAAGCAGAATTTGAGGAAGGACAGCATTCCGATAAGAAGTGGGTATTATTTCCAGTGCGGCCTCCTTCAATTGAATCAGTACAACACTGGGTGTGGCTTCTATACACCCGACCCACAGAACCTGATTCAATTGGTCATTTCCATCCAATTACCGATATTAGTATGGTTCTAAGTGAGGGTAAACATCGGAATGTACGTTTTTACTGTCCAACATGCCTATCAAGATTTTGGACTGATTTAAAGTTAAAGCTTCACATGAAACACTGTAAACGTCATGGATACCAGGCTGTGGAGACGGAAAGCGGTCATAGAGCGATCTTACGTTTTGAAAATTTTCAAAACACGCTCCTGCAGAGCAATAAGATCGCTTTGGACTGCGAAGCTAAACTGACAGACGTGTGCGATCCGTCAAATTCAAATCATTTTAAAATACATGAAGCCATAGGGGTTTCTTACGCTAAAGCGCAACGAGATTCCAATAATGCCATGCAATTGCTGGATGTAGTTGAGATGTTGGGTGACGGTGAAGACTGCATGCGCTCGGCATTGGTCAGTCTAATCAAAACAGCGAACGGTGCAATTTTGCGCCTTCGTTATACAAACTATCCTATGCTCCTATCACCAGATGAGAGATTGGCCATTAAAAATCGTAAAATATGTTGGGTTTGCAAGGGAGAATTTGATAATGGTGTTGGGAATGGGAGGAGGAGGAAGGTAATCGACCATGATCATTTGTGGCAGGAAATTACATCGGGAGGGAGTAACTTTAGAGGGGTAGCACATCAGTCATGCAATTTAAACGTTAGACAACAATATTTCGTACCTGTTTTTATACACAGGTATAATTCAGTATTGAATTAGAGTTCATAGAGTTAACAGCTAAATAAGTTTGAATTCAGTCGGATAAAACACATGCTTAAAATCTCAACAGCTTAGCTTGCGTAACTAACAAGTTTGACCACTACTGTGTATTAGTGAATTGTTATAGCTGTGACGTCAGAATCTTTTAATTAGAGACATATCGATCTATCATTCAACGAGTGAACTTAATTGACTAGTTATACCGGTCTTAGACTCTGTCATTCGGATACTGCTTGGATACTTGCCAGTAAGTCTGTATTTAATGAAATTCTAAATGAAAACATAAATCTCACCTGAGAGCGGATTTTATAGCTAAAGAAATATGTCGTCAGTCAGCCAGAAAAATTTTGATGATGGAATGAAGGCTCTGGGAAAGAAACTAGATCTCATAATTAACCAACAAAAAGAGTTTGCTGTTACACTGTCCTCAATTTCGGATGAGGTTCAGACTTTGAAAAATGAATCGAAGCCTCGTGACGTCAAGATTGCTTGTCTAGAAAGCGAGCTTGAGGATCAAGAGTCAAAGTTTGACACAATCGAAACGAAACTGCTGGAAATCGAAGTAAAATACCAAAAACTTAACTTAATCATCTTCGGATTATCGAAAGAGAAAAACCAACAGTCAGTTCTCACGAATGTGTCTACGTTACTGACATCAAAAATGGAAATCACGGATAAAATTCGATTATCACAGTGCTACCGAATGCCTCAGAAGTCAAATGTGCCTAGCCGTAAGCTGAACACCTCTCCAGTTTTTGTAACAGTATCGGCAGAAAAAGATATTCTATCAATCTTCAGTTCAATATCAAAGATGAAAGGAACTGGGCTCCGGATTTGCACGGACTTGCCAACCAAATTAAACTCTATTAGAAACGAGTTACTGTCTAAGGGTGAGGAAATGCGTGAGAATGGATCCGCTCAACTCACACGAGTGAAACAAAAAGGGGCTAAACTCTGGCTAGAGTATAAATCGGATTCTGAGTCACAGTGGGCAAAAGCATAAGAAATATTAAAGGCGACTAGTGTATGATGTTAGATCAATCCCGCTCTAGATTGATAATTGTTTCGTTTTTGGGTTTGAGATATGTTGATTTTTTATGTTGATGTGTTATTTAGGCTAGCTCGGTTCAAGTTTATTTTGATTATTTCTTCCCCAGTTATTTCTGTTCTACTTATACCTTCTCAACTTGGGTCTTCTCGAAGTATGATAAGCATAGTTGGTTTTCATGACTCGGCAGTGGTACTGGCTCCTTATCACGCGGGCTTACTGGCGCGGGGTGGGATCTTTCGATTATTACTTAGTTGACTTTAAAGTTTGCGGGTGCGGGGGGGGGGGGGGGACCGATAGACTGGTGGCTTTGGAGGGGAAACCCCTTAACCTATCTTCACTTTCTGAGACTTTTCATGTATTCGGTCAAAGAGAAAACAACACTTTTTCTAAAATAAGACCGTCATCGTACGTTTCTCCTGATGAAATAAACATACTTGAAGATAATTCATTGCGAATGGGGTTTGTGAATGTACAAAGACTCATGAGTTCTATTGATGAACTAACAAATTTATTGCGAGCAAACCAAATTGACATTTTGGGGATTTGTGAAACATTTATCAATGATAAGATACATTATAATGTGAAAATCCCGGGATATAAATTCGTTGATAAGAATCGACTAGTCCATGAAAAAGGTGGTCTTGGGTTATTTTTGAATGATGGAGCGCAGTTTGAGCGACTGCCAGAACTGGAAAAATATAATGTTGAAAAAGTGTGTGAAATACTGGCGGTTGAATGTCGGCTTGGGACTAAAAAAATTCAAGTTTGTGTTGTGTATAAGCCCCCGTCGGCCCCAATACCGCTTTTTTTGCAATCTCTGGAGTCTTTACTGGCATCTTTGGATGATAAGGATGTTGTAGTTATGGGGGATTTTAATATAAATCTACTAGAATTTAATGAAAATACCCATACAACAGAATTTATTACATTAATGTCATCGAATTCCCTAATTCCTTCGTGTACAATTCCAACGCGTGTTGCATCGACTAGTGCAACTCTCATTGACAAAATATTTTTAACAGCACCAGCCACGTCTTCACAGGTTGTTCTGACGGATTTCTCTGATCATTTTTTTTAATTTCTGATGTGAGATACCAGATTCATAAAATAAAATCACCAGAAACAGCAACCTGGATTATTAATAAAAAAAATCTAGTATGTTTAAAGGATAAACTGAATTTAACTGATTGGTCTCCTGTATTTGATGCTGATGAAATAAACTCTGCGACGGATTATTTTTTAGAGGGATTTCTTGCTGCACTTGATGAGTCGTGCCCAAGAGTAAAAAAAAGAAAACGGAAATATAATCAACCCATTCAACCATGGATATCGCCAGCCCTTTTGACGTCAATAAAACATAAAAACAATCTCTATAAAACTTTAATATCTTTCGAAAGTGAAGAGAATAGAAGAACCTTCAAAAATTATAAAAACCTACTTTCAAAAATAATACGCAATGCTAAAATGAAATTTTATTTCGATTCTTTTAATGAAGTAAGTCCCCAAAGAAAACTTGGGACATAATCAACTCATGTTTAAATCAATCGCGTATGTCTTCTTCACCATAAAACATACGCGGTGCCCCTGGTCATACAATTGAAAGGAAACTAGAAATGACAAATGGTATAGATTTTCATTTCGTGTCAATCAGACAATCAATAGTTAATTAGCTGCAATGTAACAAGTCACATGGGTAATTTAATTATCCTACGTACCTCGGAAGTCCTTCTGAGAATTCTATGTTTTTAACTCCAGTAACACAAGAAGAGCTTGCTAAGGCTGTTAAGCTTTTAAATAATGGAAATTCCCCGGGGATTGATGAGTCGTCGACCAATATTGTTAAAGCCATAGTTCCTAGTATTAATAAAGTTATGTGTCATTTAATAAATCTGTCATTTAGATCTGGAACTTTTCCAGATTCTTTTAAAAAAGCGAAAGTGTTACCACTATATAAAAGTGGTGACCGGACTAATTGCTCAAATTATAGACCCATTTCTATTCTTTCGGGTTTTTCTAAAGTAATGGAGCGATGTTTTTATAATCGAATGTATAATTTTCTCTATTCAAAAGATTATTTTTCAAAAACTCAATATGGATTTAGAAAAGAGTATAGTACGCAGGATGCTATATTAATTATGGTACAATTTATTCACGAGTGTCTGGACAAAAAATGGATCCCGGCGAGTATATTTTTGGACCTTGAGAAGGCCTTTGATTCTTTAAGCCATGAAATATTGTTGTATAAATTAAACCACGGTGGAATACGAGGACCAGCACACGATTTTATCGCATCTTACCTAAGTCGTCGCTCCCAAGTGACTATGATCAACGACACAGTTTCGGATCCATGTCTGTTGTCAAATATTGGTGCCCCGCAAGGTTCAATCCTGGGACCACTGCTTTTTATAATATATATATATACATAAATTACCTTCCGTCAGCGACAGAAAACCTTAGTCTGAATGTTCTTTTCGCTGATGATACCGGATCATCACTTACTGGATATTCAGAAGAGGATTTCAATGAGAAGCTGCAAATCGTATTTTCACAACTTCTTGTATGGCTAAAAGCTAATCGTTTGTCACTAAATGCATCAAAAACCAAATTTATCATTTATAGTAGAATTGGGCAGAACGCTCAAGGAATTTCAACTATATTTGATCATGCTACAAATATTCAAATTCAAACGGTAACGTCGTTCCGGTATCTGGGTATTATTATTGATGAAAATTTGTCATATAAAGAACATTGTAATAGATTACGGGTTAAAGTTGCTCAGGGGGTTGGTATAATACGAAGGTTTCAGCATTTTTTTTCCATATGAAATCCTACGTCTAATTTATTTTGCGTTGGTTCATTCCCATCTTGCGTATTGTCCTCTGATATATTTGGCAACATTCAGATGTCATGTGAAACCGATACAAATTCTTCAAAACCGGGCTCTTCTAATTTTAAACAAATATTTACCATCACCGTCTTCGTATCCTAATAAGAGTAAAACTGAAACTCTATATCTTCTAACTAATATTTTGCCTGTTTCACAGATATCCACCCTCAATTCTTTTTTATTTAAGGTAAAATATGACCGGTAGGAACTACCTACGTACTTTTGTTTGAATAATTTTTTCCCTGTGCAACATGCCCATTCTTATGAAACCCGACATAAATGGAATATTCAGCACCTAAAATTAAGCACATAGAGATCACGGTTCTCGCCCTTATTTTCAATCACGGGTTCATGGTGTCTTCATCTACCATTTATTGATTGCAGCAAATCTCTTCCAAATATAAAAAAGCAACTTCATTCTATCCTTATAAATAATTTTAAGAATTAATAATATATTGAAAATCTGGGTACATTTGATATTATTGTTTTGTTAGGTGTTTTGCCCTGTGTGATGCCGGTTATCAGTTACCCTTATTCGCCCGTTGGTATTTTTTTGTTGTTGGTATTTTCGGTGGATCTTTGCCCGGTGTCGGTGGGTTTGTGGGGTGGGTGTCCGTCTATTGGTGAGTCATGGAATAACTCTTATTTATTATTTTGTTGTTAAACAGGTTTATTCCGATTAATGTACCGGGTTTTTGTCATTCGACCTTGTGTCTCCGGCGTTTACCCTGTATTTATGTCTATTTTGTACAGATATTTTAAAATTAAACCTTGAACCTTGAACCTTGAACACAATTCCAATTACGACTTAAAGTTTGTTCTACCGGCGTTGGCCCGCATTGCCAAGGGTGGAGTTGTAGATGACGCATGGATAGATGGTTCTTTTTCATATAATATCATACCCAAATCATCGGAGAATCTACTGCTGCTAGAATTCATGTGGAAAACAGTTGACAAGGGTAACACGTGCTTGAATAAAATCCGTTTTTTAGACTCTTTCAGCTTCTTCCCCAAATCTTTAAGTCAATTGATTCAGGTTCAGAAAAGTGACACTTTTGATAGCTTCCCCCTCCTCAAACAGCGCTTCCCCCATTATGAAATGTATGATTTATTAACGTGTAAGGGTATATATCCATATGATTATTACAACTCTGGCTCGAGGCTAGATGAGGTGTCACCACCACCCATTGAAGCTTTTTACAATTATCTTACTGAGAGTGAGTGCACCACTAGCGACTGCGAATTTGCTAAGAGTGTTTGGGCAAAGGGCGGATGTAAAAAAGGGTGAGATTATTGTAAACTTTACTTGGCCAGTGAGCTACTCACTCGTCTGGACATGGTGTGCAAAAATACAGATAAAATCTATGAAGAATTTTGGTAGGACACAGGGTATTATTTTTCAAAATCTCATCTGGTGAGAGAATCGATACTTAATATCATCACACAGGAAATCGGCTTGATTACCAATGCGGATTAGCATCTATCTGTAGACCGATCAATTAGGGGTGAGTATGGAATTCTTGGAGACCGTAACATGAAAACTGATCCGACCGGACAGCACACCGATGAAAAGTTGGACGCAATTTTTTGGATATGAATTCTCTTTACCCATCGGCAATGTCTCACTACTGTTTTCCATGTGGCAATTGTAAATGGCTTGACAATCCATGTGCTTCGAATTTCCCCGACATTGCCAGTGTTGAGGAGAATGGGGCACAGGGATGGTTTTTTGAAATTGATGGTGAAATACCCATGGAAATCCATGACTCGGTAAAAGACTTTGTTTTTCTGTGCATAAATAGACCGGTGGGTATTGACTCTCTGAGCCCCTAAAATTTATCTTTAGTAGAGGACGGGAGTATGCACTGGGTACCTTCAAAACAAAAACTAATTGCCGACCTCAACCCGAAACAGAATATCGTTGTTCATCACGTGCTATTGAAATGGATGGTGACCAATGGTTTCAAAGTCACAAAGATTCATAGAGCTCTCCAATTTGATCAAAAGCCTTACATGAAAACGTTTATTGACACCTTTGTCAGTAAGCGTTCATAAGCGAAAACGAAAGTTGAAAAAAAAGTATATAAACTCATTTTGAACTCAGCTTTCGGTAAAATGTGCGAGAGCGTACGAAACAGAAATCGATGTGACAATGTAACCAATCCCAAAGATTGTGCTCGAATCATTGCGGATCCAAACTTCACATCGTTCACAATCATAAACTCTAATAGGGTGCTCCTACATCGCAAGAAAAGAAGCATTGTATTAAATAAAAATATTGCAGGCGGAAGTGCAATAACTGAAATATCCAAGAAACTCATGTTGTCATTTTGTTATAATGTATGCAATTTACAGTGGCCGATTGAGGGACAAGTTCAAGTGTATTACGGGGACACTGATTCACTCCTGTTAAAATTCAAAACTTAAAATCTATTGAATGATTTGGAAAATGGCTAGTACATTAGCTCACGAATGGACTACACTAATTGGGACAAATCCCTCTACCCAGAGCTACTTATACGCCAGGCCCCTAATCAATTGTTAATGCTAAAATCTGAAACGGGTAGCGATGTGATATCCAGTGCTGTGTTTCCTGGTCCGAAGGTATACTGTGTGGAAACGCACAGCAAGAATATCAAACAAGTTTGCAAGGGGGTACCTACACACTTTGTAAAAAATAATTTCACCATGAGTGTGTGTAGAAACTATGTGGAACTTAATTTAGTGCCAAGAGCGAAAGTCATGGCGATTCGCTCTTTACAATTTAAAAACTACACAGTTAGAGTTGAGAAAAACGCCATGTCTGCCTTATCGGACAAAGCCTATGTACTTGAGGATGGTGTGAAGGTACTACCACACGGTCATTATTTAATTTCAGACCTAGTTTATTGTGTAGAGTACACAAAACAACTCGGTCTAGAAAAATTAACTTAAATTCATTAAAAAAAAAGTATAAATTGGGTGGGAGGGATTTTTTTGGGTAATTGGGTGTTTTTTTAAATTCTTTTTTTCTATATCATAAACAATTTTCAATGTGTGTGTATGTGTGTGCAAGGCAGATCAATTTCCAGTATTTAATGCCCCCCGGCCCGGGGCCGCCATAGCGGGCCCCCCCCGTCCCGGCCCCCGGCGCTTCCCGACCCCCCGCAGCAGGCCCCCAGCCACCGCAGAGGCCGCCTCCTGGGGGGAGGGATCCCAAAATTTAAAATGTTGTAAATAAAAGTGCTTTATTCTAATAAATGTTGTATTTTTTCTATAAATAAAAAAAAAGAAAAAGTGTATCTATTTAAGTGTTTTTTCTCTGTGCCTATGTAAATGTTGTATTTTTTATTATATATAAATTAAAAAAGTGTATTTTTTCATGTTTAACGTCCTTTCATGTTCAATGTAATATTTTTTTTAAGTATTGTTACTTTTTATGCATATAATAAAAGAAAATATGATTCTTTATTCGTCTTCTTATTATTATTACTATTTTTGAACAGAGTAGTAGAAGTAGTAGTAGTAGTAGTAGTAGTAGTAGTAGGGAAATTATTTAGTCATTTGACAATTTTGGTCTACAGTTAATTGTCTATGTGAATTGTTGAAGGGAAAATGTATCAATTCAAACCATCATTCAGATCGTTTCTGTGTGGACCGTCAACGTCAGGCAAAACTACACTCTTAACTAAAATAATTAAAAATTGCAGTAAAATGTTTCTGGAGAAACCGAAAAAAATTTACTATTGTTACAGTATTTGGCAGGAGTCATACGATAAAATAAAAGCAATTGCCACGATGGGATTGGTGCATATACAATTCATACCGGGGCTTGATGTTTTCACCATTATTGAACCAAACTCTTGGCTGATCATTGACGATCTGGCTGAATCTATTGAACAATGGTCCCAGGAAATTCTACAACTGTTCACTGTTCGCTCTCATCAGGAACAGATTTCCGTTACTCTGGTTCTACACAATCTCTTTCATCAGAGCAAATGTATGCGAACACTTGCATTGAACTGCACCTACTATATCATCTACAGAGTTGTTCGTGATTCTAGCTCGCTAATAACTCTCAATAAACAAATCTATCCAGGTGCCCCCAAAGTTCAGTTCTCAGCATACAATCGAGCAACTAATAAATCCTACGGCTATATCCTATTGGATCTTAACCAAAATACACCCGAGGATCTGCGTGTAGTCACATATATTTTTGACAATGAAATTACTATATATCTCCCCGTGAACACTAAAAAGACCTATTAGTTGCTATCATGACACTGAAGAAACTACATGAAAATATACATCTGTTTTAAGTTCTAAGCACTTCGAAACCCTCGCTTAGGAAAGCCATACTCAAACATGGTATTGACAATGATTTCAATAATGTAATATCTGAACTTTGTTTAAATTTGACCGAGGGTAATGTTCAACTGCCAGAAGAAGCTAAGTAACCGGCAAAGCAAAATCGTTCCATTGTACGTACATTGGCCTCTAAAAAGAAAGGAAAGAATTTTATAAAGAAACGACTTTTTCAGGGGGGCGGTAGCTTTTTCACGCTTTTACTGCCAATAATTGCAGGACTTGAAAATAGTTTTGTCTAGACAGACATTGGCAAGTCCTATACATTGACTCCAATAGAACTCACTCCTTAAACCTTGGAACACTTTTAGAACAGTCTGAGTAAATACCTTGACAATGAGAATATTGAGGATGATAAAAAACTGCTTTTACTTTGAGATGCACTTCGCCGAGTGGACAAACATAAGGCCTATCGTGTGAAGGCCACTGCTGGTACTGATCACAAAAAATAATCATCTCCTCAGGATTCTGCTGCTGGAACACCATTAAAGAAGGAGGAATTGGATTTGATTGTATTTAAAATTTGAAATCTAATCCCCCACTCATATCTTGAACAAAGTAAACGACTCCTAGCCTATCTCTTGGAAAGTGGTCAAGATCATATTCATTTTGAAAGCAATGGTAAAGGGATTATAATTCAGGGCAAGAGCTATAATCTACTTGATTTAATCTATGACATGGTTACAAATCGTAAAGGACTATTATCATTTGACGCTCATCTATACAACTTTCTAAATACATTAAACTTCCCCAGAAGTCTTATTAGCAATAGACAAATTCTAAGAAAATTAAATGAACATGCATCAACAACAACACCATTAAAACATAAACATGAAGAAGAAGAAGAAGAAGAAGATTTTAAATAAATCTTGGAAAATACTAGCACGCCTAGTGGAAAAAACTTGACAATGGTGGCGAGGAAAAAACGAAAACGTATCATGTCACCAACCACAGCTAGTATACAAAAGGGTAGCGGACGTTACACAACGTGTTTACGTTCAAAATGGTTGAAGTTCTGAAAGGTGTTTATGAAAATATTGGTGAGGCGGGGAGTTTAAGTTCCCCCACCACTCTTTCCAAAGTCACTGGTGTTCACACTAAAAGTGTACAAGACTATCTACAAAATGAATCAAGTTACACTCTGCATAGAAATCATAGACTTCGTGCTAATCAATATCGAAAAACTAAAGCCTTTTACTCTTTGCATATAATGCAAGCATATCTCCTGACACTATGTGAGATTGAACAACGTCACAATACTCCGTACAAGTTCATTCTACTCGCAATCAGTGTTTATATTCGTTTTGCATATGCAATTCCATTGCGATCAAAGAGAGGCATTGAAGTTGCTAAGGCCATTGAAAGTATTCTCGAACAGGATTCATATAAAAAAAATTCAAACTGATCGTGGTAGTGAATTTGTTAATCCCCATGTTGCAAAAGTACTAGTGAAATATAGTGCACTGCTCTATCATAGGCATAGTCCTATAAGGGCTGCATTGGCCTAGGATTGATAAGAACTATTCGACTTTTAATTTCAAGATATTGAACATTGAAAAATACACCGGCTTTTCTTCAAGATCTAGATAAAATTATGTTGATCTATAATAAATGACCTCATCGATCACTAGCCAACTCAACCCCAAAGAAACTTCATCATTCTGAGCATGATACAATTGACACCTTTCTTAAACAGTATTCCAATGAATCAATGTCAAGAAGAAGAAAACTAAATTCAATGTTGGTGATACTGTTCAAATTAATAGAACAACTAATGTTTTTGAAAAGGGGAATTACTTGTGGTCCACATAACTTTTTAAAGTGGCAAAAATCCTAGACACTAAACCCATAACTTATCGCGGTATTTGGTATCTGCGTGATACCAAAGATGAAGAGATTCTCGGCGGCTTTTATGACTATGAACTACAAAAAGTCAAAAATAATAGTTAAATCTATCAAATTGAAAAGATATTAAAGACTCGTACTCGCAGGGGTAAGAAACAGTTACTTGTTTGGTGGCTAGGATACAACTCTGATTTTGATTCTTGGATCGGTTTTGAAGATATTGACAATGCCCAATGATTTCTATGTAACTTTTATGTCCTACCTTTCCAATCCTCTCTACAACAATTTGAATACGACAAGTGATTTTTGGACAAAAATCTTCCCCACCATCAAATTTGACGGTGCGTATGAAGTGGCTCTTTTCGACTGTATTCTCAAAAATACCTATGACATCCTGAGAAAGGATCGTGTGTATGCTATAAAAGTTATACAATCCGATTGGACACTCTTTGTCGACTATGAATGGGTTGAAGCGCTTAAATCTAGCGAATATCCACATGCTAAATTGAAATATATTGAATATGATAATACGACAGATTTGTGTCGTACAATCAATAGAAAAATCTCATATCGTAGGAAGGGTACATTCCATTTTAATTATTCATTGGAACACGATAGGATTTACATTACCTCACCTGTTGACACTGAAATAATTATTCTCAATTATAATCTGAGAGACGTTCTTGGCTTTAAACAGAATATGATCAATGGGGGAAACGCTGGCACTGTTTACGGGATGGATCAAGTTATTTTTGCTGATTATCCACCTGGTTTCACCTCGGACTCTTGCATATTTCTCTATGCATCCTTTGTGGAAACATCGAGAGTCGGTAATTCAAATGTCTCCCTCCTGCGTTTTCTTGAACGAAAAACATCTCATGAACTTGTTCATCACTACAATATAAAGCATCTTCAGTATGTTCCTGTAAACACTTCGTATTTGGAACTCTGTCAGTTAACACTAAGAAGTGAATTGGGCGATCCTCTAGCAATAACAAAAGGCTTAGCAGTGATTACATGTCATTTTCGACCCATTGTTGGCGATAGAACGATCCCCTAAAATTAACAATGGAAGAATTCTATTTGTCCCCTCTGATATTAAGTTTTATGTTGATTCTCTAAGTTCACGTTGAATAGACAATTGATTTGAATACTGCAATAATTGTACTAAAATACTTTGTTACGGTCTTGGTTTCGGGTTTGCTAGGCTGTATTGTACTGTATTTTGCCTTACTAGGCAATAGCTATTGCCTGCTTTATCGAATTGCGCTCCCTCCACACTACAGGACTGGGGGTCGGGTAAGAATTTCAAGGAGAGTGTTAAGGAAAATATTATATCTTCAGCTAGAGCCGTTGGTGAGCATCTAAAATCTAGACAAAATGGGGAGGGATTGATAATGATGCGTGCACCTCATTCACTAATCAGTCTCCACCTAGGCGGGAAGTGAAGGACATCAACAAGGACTTTGAGGAATAAAACACGGAAGACCAATAAGCAGAAGAAGAAAAAGAAAAAGATTGTTAGATCAAAGAAGGATTTCTTCTCTTAAGATGACTTATTTCCCCCACAAGGAATCATATCCATCAATTAGTTCCTAATTGAATCTCATCAATGCTGAAAATGTTGATGTCAGTGTCAAGTATGGCTACTATGAACAATTTCACCCCCAACAGCCCCTCTCGGAAAATACACACTTTCAAATATTTTCCAATGAAGACTTTTTCATTGATTCGTCATCACCATTTATTGATTTAAATGTTGCGGTGAAGTAAAAGTCAGATAATACAACTCCAAATGCTGGCGATGGTCTCTCCTGTGAAAACTGTATTCTACACAACCTATTCAAACAAATTAATGTATTTATTAATGGTACTTTGGTGAGCACTAGCAATAATTTATCCAACTATGCAAGCTCGATACAATTTATCATGATGACACCTAAGGCATTCAAGGAGTTGAGAGGACAATCATTGGGCTGTGAATATTGATCAGGTGTTGAAACTGACGGTGAGTTGACTACTGCAGTGACCCAGGAGTATCATCTGGTTGGAAAATTAAATCATGAGATATTCAACATATCCCAATTGCTACCCCCCAATGTCAAGATTGACAAAAAGTTAAAAATGGCCCCATCAAATTTCATTTTGAGAAAAAACACTTCCTGCAGCACCCGATGCAAATGTCATTATCACATCGGCAATTCTCCACGTCTGAAAACAACAGGTTATGAGCTCTGTTGCATTGGCAGTGGAAAAGCTAAGAGCCAATGGTAACAACATTAAACTTCTTGTCCCCCATACGATCACCAATCAACGTCACATTGCCACCGGCTCTCGTAGCTATAGCAATTCATCGTTTATAAATGGAAAAATCCCATCAAAAGTGGCCTCCGCTTCTGTAAAGAATGGCAGTGCCGTTGGATCCTGGACTGAATCCCCCCATGATTTTAATTTTTTCAGTCTATCTAGCCTTGTGTGCAAAGTGAATGGTATTCCACTGTACACTCTATCTTTTGACAAAAAATCCTATATAACTCTATACGAGTTGACCATGCAATCCCTAGATCATGAATCTCAACTATTTGAAAATGGAATAACCAATTCAATGTTTTCAAAAAATCATGGGATAATTGTTTTGAACTTGTCGGGGACTCAGGATATGATCATAGTACGAACAGGGACTGTACATTTAGAGTGCACATTTGCCGATGATTTGACTGAGAGTATCATGCTAATTTCACTGAGGCAATTTGAAACCTATTGGGAAATCACACCCGACGGCAGTGTTCTACTAGAACTAGCACCATGAACACAAACCAAATAATCAACGTATTTAGTATGGATCCATACATGTCGCAGTACAAGTCCTATTGCATACCTTCGGACTTCATTGAAAAAATTCAAAGTGTTAACAATACCTTAATCATTGTTAATAGCTTTCCATCGACTTTGAAGACCGGTTATTGGCTATGCATCTTTCAAACAGCGAAGAATATTGAATTTTTTGATCCTCTTGGTCTATCGTATAAATTCTACACGCTATACATCAGCAACTTTATTGAAAGCAGTGGGAAAACCATTATTCAAAATCAACGAAGAGTACAAGATTTAACGAGTAAGACACCTGGATTCCATGCGTTACTCTTTTTACTGTTCAGATTTAGTGGCTTTACCTACAAGCAGTTTCTCAACATGTACGTTGACTTACCTCGATTGTACGACTTCTAGGGTAGAATATACTTACAAGTGAATTTCATAATTATTTTAGTACCCTACGAATACAATATTCAAAAAATGTATGTGAAATTGTTTATTAACAAATGATAAAAATTTATATACATAATAAAACGACTTTTCTACTCTTTAGATTTCATCTTCTACTAGGTGTAGGTATATGTCGACAACAACTAGTGCAGGTAGATTATCTGAATTCACAGTGTACTGATCCTGATGTACTGCAATGTCAGGGTCACATTTTCTACAATAGAGTGTGACTTCACTCTTGTCATATCTCTTTGTATAGTCAATGATACTATTCTCATTCATTCTATAGAATTCACATGTTTCAATTTGCTTATTTGAAGCAATTTCACAAAAAGTGTCCTCAAGTGTCGAATCACATTCCGTCACAGCCAAATAAAAATCAGTGGGCTTATAATCATAAGACCCATTGTCTTCACAGCAATGACATAGAAGCCATATTATTTTGCTGTTCCAACAGTTGAATCACTGACCCGGCTCCTCCTCCCAGAACAATCTAAAACCACGACGATACCAATCTCGTAGCAATAAACTAAAATCACGGTTAGGATTCTTTCCAATCATAGCTGGATGTGTATTTAACCACTGATTAAATTAATCGTAGTAGAGATTGGAGCATAACTGATCTCTAGGATGAGACTCGCACACCTCTTCAAGACAGTAATTACAACCTTTAATTTTTATAGCATATCCTCTAAGCAATTTGCATGGGTTGCATAATCTACACTTTTCATCATACACATCAATCATTGTGCAATTCTCACATGATGACCAGCTGCCTAGTGTGTACATACATAGGGGACATGTATGGAACATTTTTTCATGTGTTGACACTCTCACTGCCACAATGAAACTCAGCTAGCAACAACAAAATTGTCTGAGATAGAGAGAGAGGAGTAAATCATCCTTGAGCACCATCTTTCTCATGAAAAAAGTCCTAAATTTCTAAACTAATGTTTAAAAGCATATGCACAATATCATTTTGTCGTGTCGTGATCAATATATCAATAAATTGTGTAAATGCATTTGGACCACGATGTAAAAGCTTCATACAATAGTCTAATGGTGGAGAGTCATAGTTCATTATATCGACAAGCGTTCCCCGGGACAATATCTTTCTTTGAATAGACAACTCTAGAAAATCATAATATAGAATAAAATGTTTTTCCATAAGCACTAGTTTCACCATTATTCTCTCTTTCTCGAATCTATCCATTTTTTTTTTTTAGTCCTAACACTCTCACACCAAACTTCAGACTAACCAGATTTTGTTGTATTCCAAAAAATATACGCCAATCTACTGTATAAAGAAAAATACCTTTGATTTATGAACAATTTTATTGAACATAATTACAATAATAGTATTCACTGACGTATTGTATTCTCATCAATATATTTCGATAGGACATCTAATGCTGACCGATGTTTATCTATATGGAGAATATTCACCTTTCCAGCAAAACTTAGTTGCTCCTCCTGCTTAAACTTGCTTAATGATATCACGTATCTAGCATACATACTGTCCCATTCAAGGCATAGTCTACAGCCAGCGGTTTTTTCCACAGCCACATTGGGTACTCGTATATCGTTGCTGCTGCTGTCGGCTCCATCATTAATCTCCAATAATGTAAATGCACCACTCATTTTTTCTCCACTAATATCCTCTCAAATAGACTATTCTCTCTGAATTCAATTCTCTTACTAATATGAATTGTAGTGAAAACCATTCCTTTTATTCAAATCCCAACCACAAATCAAGTTATCGTATATTGAACAACCTCTAATGTCTCTGATTGGCTCTTAAAAAATGTCTACGTCAAACGGTACATTCATTGTGCCATTGTTATCAAAAACAAAAACCTTGCCAACTTTTAGAATGTTCACGTGTAAGTTTAATGAGACAACCATGGGTTTTTCTTGCGCAATTCCAATGTATATTTTCATGTATCCCTGAAAACAACAGCAATTTCAATGTATATTTTCATGTACCCCTGAAAACAACAGCAATTTCAATGTATATTTTCATGTACCCCTGAAAACTTTATATAACTTACTACTCTCCACCCCTTCTTTTCAGAGCGTCTTTTCCAGCTCTGAAGATGCTCATTAATAATTCCCGGATGTTTAACCCCGTTTATTAGTGATGTCGGATGACCAGACATTTTTAAAGTAAGAGGTATTATCCATATCCTTGGATTTCTTAAGACGAGCGCTTCACTCTTTTAAAGAGCAAAGTGTAACTTATGCTTTTCTTCCCATATCTGAATTGTGTTTAGCATGCACTAAATTGATTCAAACAGTGTTTTCAGACGGTTTTTTTGTAAGAGAAATACTAGATTCCTGGTTTATAGTGTACCCAGAGTACCAGAAAAGAAATGTATTTTTTGTCGTTTTTTGGGAACCCCTCCCACAACAAAATCTTTAATCTTTTAACACAAAGACCTATCTCTGGGACAAAACTTTAAAACCAAGATCAGACCAGGCCCCTTTTTTGCGATTATCTAGTTGGCACTTTGCAGCCAACTCAGGGGAAAAAAGGCACTCTAAAACCTTACTTAATGCTCTAAATATCGAGATAGGATTCGCGCAACCCAGCGTAACTTATGATGGTTTGGACCCCTGCTGCGAATCCATCGACATCTGCCAGCAAAGTCGATACATGACATTGATCTTACCAAAGCTAGCTGGAATCGTCCTTGCAGTCAACCGAGGAAGCGATGGTCCAACAGTCTGACAAAGTTCCTGATGATGAGAAACATCAGACTGAGCCAACTTTCAGGGTTGCCAACTTTCTGGTCCATGAATATGTCCACTGAGCATTCAAAAATGTGTTATTTTCCGCCAAATTACGTCCATATTTTGTCTATAATGTGTCCATAACATGTCCATCTTCAAATCTCAAAAACTCTTTTTTTTTAAGACTTGTGCTATTGACCAAATGACACTTTAAAAAGCTCTTTCAACATAAAAAGTTATGAAAACGAAAAAAAATAATTTAACTTATATATACAGAATGAATTGCTGTGAAAGCACTAAATTCACAAAACACATAAACAGTAAAAAACTACTTGTGGGATCTTAAGGCTTATCTTTCAAGGAGAATTCCTTCTTGACGGGTATGGTCGGAATGAATGTTAGGATTTTCACTTTTTTCGTAGCTTTTTGCCAATCAGAATCCTTCTTACGTATGTCTTAGATACAATCCAGAAGTAAAGTGACGTTCCAGAACACCATATATCAATTACTTTTGATTCTTTAAAAGAGCACTAGAACTTTCAATTCACAATCAAATGAGCTCTTTTCGAAATTTCTACGATAACTCTTTTTATAGGAAGTGCTTTGGTCAGGAAAAAAAAAAACAACAAGTAATACATTGTTCCCACATCGCTCTTTACTTCGGCGGTGCTACTACACTGCCTATGATTACCGGTCGTTTAGTGTTTTACATGTTCTTTGAAAAACCTTCTATGCCCCCGAGGCATAACTTATAACCCTTTTCTTTTCTTTTTTTTAGCAAAATGCCTATCTCAAAATTTCTATCGGATGGATTTGGGGAAAATAGGACGAGAGGGGGTGGCTAATTGTCCTCAAATCACTTGTCACGCCTAAAAAGGGCACAAGAACTTCTGATTTCCAATCCAATGAGCCCCCTCTGAAGTTTTCTACGACCACCCCTTCCATAAATACCTTTTATGTTAACGATGGGCAACTAGTTCAGCTCATAGGCCTTGCCCTGGGGGCTTTTTTTCGGGGGGGGGGGGGGTTCACCCTCAAAAACATAATTACAGGACCTCTTAACTATGTTTAACAAAATGATCATATCCAATGGTCATATCAATTACTTTTGACTCTTTAGAAGAGCACTAGAACTTTCAATTCCAAATCAAATGAGCTCTTTTCAAAATTTCTACAACTCTTTCTATACGAAGTGGTTTGGTCAGAAAAAAACAATAATAAGTAATACATTGTTCCCACATCGCTCTTTACTTCGGCAGTGACGCTGCCTATGATTTCCGGTCGTTTTGTGTTTTACATGTTCTTTGGACTATTTTAAACAACACTGCTATCTCACAATTTTGATGAGGGGCGTTTTGAGAAAAGAGGGCTTTGGGAGGGGGGGAGGAAACTAGTCACCCTCTTCTCACTTTTGATTCTTAAAAGAGAACTAGAACTTTCAGTTTCAAATCAAAGAGCCTTTTATAAAGTTTGCACGACCACCACTTCCATAAAAAACCTTCTATGCCCCCAGGTTTAACTTATAACCCATATCCACAGGCTCTTGGGGGTTGTGTTAACCCCAAAGGCCCTGCTATATGATATTTGGACTTTTGTTTTAGCAAAATGGCTATCTCAAAATTTCTATCGGATGCATTTGAGGAAAAAAGGATGAGAGGGGTGGCTAGTTGCCCTCCGATCACTTGTCACTCCTGAAAAGGGAACTAGAACTTCTGATTTCCAATCCAATGATCCTCCTCTGAAGTTTGTACGACCACCCCTTCCATAAAAACCTTTTATGTTGACAATGGGCAACTAGTTCAACTCATAGGCCTTGCCTTGGATGCCCTGGGGGGCTACTGGGCCTTTCAACTATGTTGAAAAAAATGGTCATATCCAAATTCTGATTCAATATACTTGGGGAAATAATGGTCGAGGGGCGCTGGTTGCCCTCCAATCACTTTTGATTCTTAAAATAGGCACTAGAACTTTCAATTTCCTATTGAATGAGCTCAGTTTTGGGTTTTTACGACAACTCATTCTATGCGTAGTACCTTCGTCAGAAAAAAATAATACATTGTGGCCATATCGCTCTTTGCTTAAAATTTTCAAGCTAACGGAATTCATCCTGAGTGGTTAACTCTTGTTTGGATTCCAGACCATCAAAAATCCAAAATGTTCATTTTGTTAACTTTTGTGAATAGATAGACGTTTTTGCCTGAGTATCAGAAGCCGGAAGCGAGTGTTAACGAAAAAGAGGCCTGCTTGCCTTTTATCTTGACTGAAGCGCACAAGAAATGGGAAATAAAATCGTTTATAGATGAAAAAATATAAACTTGCAAAGAGTTTCAAGAATATTTACAGATAGTGGTCTTCGGGAGAGAGCGAGAAATTCCAAAAAATACAGTATAAAATTTGAAAAAGTAGTAGAAAGTAAGTATTTAAGTAGATGTGGTGCTAGATAAGTAGTTTCTGCACTACTTTTGCGCTGGTGACATTTTTTTTTCAAAAATGCCAAAACTACACATCCATTTGAGAAATATTTTGTTTTATGTCATAAATTTGCAAAATATGCCCCTTTTATGTCCTAAATTTCTAAAATATGTCCTTTATTCGCCCTATTGTGTCATTGTGTCCTGACACATTGGAATATGTCCTTTGGCCAAAAAATATGTCTAGCTGGCAACCCTGAGCGAAACGGAAGCGCTCGCCAAGGACTGAAGTCGATAGAGGAGGAACGTGTCACTCTCTACGCCGAGCAGTGTCCGGCTGGAGATGGAGACATGCACATGAGTCAAGTAAGTAGCTACCGTCCGGTAGCTACTATACGTGGCAGGAATTTTTCCTTTTTCAAAATATTAAGTACCACAACAGTTCCAAAAGATTTGTACGGAGATTAGCTACCCAAGCACATTTAGAAAAGCAGCGTCAGAGGGTCAATAAGGGTGATAGAAGTAGAGATGCCCTAATATCTCCCAGGACTCACCCCTGCTGCCACCTATAACTTTTTTTAACACCAAATATGGGCATAGCCTCCCTAGGGAGAACACGTGGTTAATGGGGCCAATGACCTCTTTTTCCATGGTCCCTTTCTCCAGGTGTATTTTTGGCACGCTCTCTGCGAATTTTATGATCCAGAAATAGTATTTGTTGTTGTTTCCGAGGCAAATGTCAAGCTGAATGTTGTTGTTATTGTTGTAAGTGCACGCTCTCAGCGAATGTTATGATCCAGGAATAGTATTGGTTATTGTTGCTCGAGCCAAATGCTATGAGTTTCCCGGAAACAGTTAGATCACATGTTTCCTTCTCAGCCAATCAGCGAGTCGGTTACATCCCCCTTCTCAACCAATCAGAGGGCTTGTTACATATGGTTTTCCCCGTTACATAACAATTTGCCCTTGAGATTTTTAGTGTATTATTTTATTACCTATTTAGTTTAGATTTTTAGTTTATTCTAAGTTTATTTATTACCTTTATTTTAGTTTAGTTTTAGTTTGGTTTAGTTTAGATTTTAGTTTAGTTTTAGTTTAATGTTTAGTTTAGTGTTATAATTTATATTTTGTTTAGTTTTATTTTACTTTTAGTTTATTTTAGATTAGAGTTTTAGTTTAGCTACAGTCTTCTAAAGAGTTTTAGTTAGAGTTTTAATTTAGTAGCTTAGTTTGGTTTTAGTTTAGTTTTAGATTAGTGTTTAGTTTTAGTTAGAGGTATAGTTTAGTAGTTTAGAGATTATAATTTATTTTTAGTTTAGTTTTAGTTAGTTTAGTTTTAGTTTAGTCTAAATTTTTAGTTTTAGTTTTAGTTTACTTTTAGTTTAGTTTAGATTAGAGTTTTAGTTTAGCTACAGTTTGCTAAAGAGTTTTAGTTAGAGTTTTAATTTAGTAGCTTAGTTTGGTTTTAGTTTAGTTTTAGATAAGTGTTTAGTTTTAGTTTAGAGTTTTAGCTAGTTTAGTTTAGTTTTAGATTAGTGTTTAGTTTTAGTTAGAGTTATATTTTAGTTTATTTTTAGATTAGTGTTTAGTTTTAGTTTAGAGTTTTAGTTAGTTTAGTTTATTTTTATTTTAGTCTATATTTTTAGTTTTAGTTTTAGTTTAATTTTATTTTAGTTTATATTATAGTTTTAGTTTATCTAAAGTTTGCTAAAGAGCTTTAGTTAGAGTTTTAATTTAGTAGCTTAGTTTGGTTTTAGTTTAGTTTTAGATTAGTGTTTAGTTTTAGTTTAGAGTTTTAGTTAGTTTAGTTTAGTTTTAGATTAGAGTTTAGTTTTAGTTAGAGTTATAGTTTAGTTTAGTCTTAGATTAGTGTTTAGTTTAGTTTAGTTTAGTTTTAGTTTAGTCTAGATTTTTAGTTTTAGTTTTATTTTACTTTTATTTTAGTTTATATTATAGTTTTAGTTTAGCTACAGTTTGCTAAAGAGTTTTAGTTAGAGTTTTAATTTAGTAGATTAGTTTGATTTTAGTTTAGTTTTAGATTAGTGTTTAGTTTTAGTTTAGAGTTTTAGTTAGTTTAGTTTAGTTTTAGTTTAGTCTAGATTTTTAGTTTTAGTTTTAGCTTACTTTTAGTTTAGTTTAGATTAGAGTTTTAGTTTAGATACAGTTTGCTAAAGAGTTTTAGTTAGAGTTTTAATTTAGTAGCTTAGTTTGGTTTTAGTTTAGTTTTAGATTAGTGTTTAGTTTTAGTTTAGAGTTTTAGCTAGTTTAGTTTAGTTTTAGATTATTGTTTAGTTTTAGTTAGATTTATAGTTTAGTTTAGTTTTAGATTAGTCTTTAGTTTTAGTTTAGAGTTTTAGTTAGTTTAGTTTAGTTTTAGTTTAGTCTAGATTTTTATTTTTAGTTTTAGTTTAGTTTTATTTTAGTTTATATTATAGTTTTATTTTAGATACAGTTTGATAAATATTTTTATTTATAGTTTTAATTTAGTATCTTAGTTTGTTTTTAGTTTAGTTTTAGATTAGTTTTTAGTTTTAGTTTAGAGTTTTAGTTAGTTTAGTTTAGTTTTAGATTATTGTTTAGTTTTAGTTAGAGTTATAGTTTAGTTTAGTCTTAGATTAGTGTTTAGTTTTAGTTTAGAGTTTTAGTTAGTTTAGTTTAGTTTTAGTTTAGTCTAGATTTTTAGTTTTAGTTTTAGTTTACTTTTAGTTTAGTTTAGATTATAGTTTTAGTTTAGCTAAAGTTTGCTAAATAGTTTTATTTAGAGTTTTAATTTATTAGATTAGTTTGGTTTTATTTTAGTTTTAGATTATTGTTTAGTTTTAGTTTAGAGTTTTATTTATTTTAATTTAGTTTTATTTTAGTCTACATTTTTAGTTTTAGTTTTAGTTTACTTTTAGTTTAGTTTAGATTAGAGTTTTAGTTTAGCTACAGTTTGCTAAAGAGTTTTAGTTAGAGTTTTAATTTAGTAGCTTAGTTTGGTTTTAGTTTAGTTTTAGATTAGTGTTTAGTTTTAGTTTAGAGTTTTAGTTAGTTTAGTTTAGTTTTAGATTAGTGTTTAGTTTTAGTTAGAGTTCTAGTTTAGTAGTTTAGAGATTAGAATTTATTTCTAGTTTAGTTTTAGTTAGTTTAGTTTTAGTTTAGTCTAGATTTTTAGTTTTAGTTTTAGTTTACTTTTAGTTTAGTTTTAGTTTAATGTTTAGTTTTCTTTTAGTTTAGTTTTAGTTTATTTTAAGTTTATTCATTACCTTTATTTTTAGCTTAGTTTTAGTTTAGTTTTAGATTAGAGTTTTAGTTTAGCTACAGTTTACTAAAGAGTTTTAGTTAGAGTTTTAATTTAGTAGCTTAGTTTGGTTTTAGTTTAGTTTTAGATTAGTGTTTAGTTTTAGTTTAGAGTTTTAGTTAGTTTAGTTTAGTTTTAGATTAGTGTTTAGTTTTAGTTAGAGTTATAATTTAGTAGTTTAGAGATTAGAATTTATTTCTATTTTATTTTTAGTTAGTTTAGTGTTAGTTTAGTCTAGATTTTTAGTTTGAGTTTTAGTTTACTTTTAGTTTTTTAGTTAAGAGTTTTCGTTTTACATATGAGTTTTAGTTAGCAGTTTAGTTTAGTTTAGTTTAGTTTTATTTTAATGTTCTAGTTTAGATTTTAGTATTGTTTAGTTTAGGTTTATTTTTAGTTATGGTTTTGAAGTGCCTAAAGAGAAAATAAATGCCGTTGTTCTTGTAGTTTCTTCAATGTCACAACGTCAACTAATAGCCTTTTCTACTGTTCACCAGAAGATATACTGTAATTTCATTGTTGAAAATGTCGGTGACTACACGTAGATCCTCGAGCGTGCTCTGATTAAGATCCAGCAAAATGTAACCGTAGGGCTTGCTAGTCGCCTGAGTGTACGCTGACAACAGAAATTTTGGGGCATCAGGGTATATCTGTTTATTGAGAGTTATGAGTGAGCTAGAATCACGAACGACTCGATAGATAATATAGATAGTGCAATTCAAAGCAAGGGTTCGCATACATTTGCTCTGATGAAACAGATTGTGTAGAACTAAGGTTATGGAAATGTGTTCATGATGAGATCGGACAGTGAACAATTGTAGCATTTCATGTGAGAACTGTTCAATGGATTCAGTTAAATCATCAATAATCAGCCACGAGTTCGATTCAATACTATTGAAAACATCAAGTCCTCGTATGAATTGTATTGGTATGCTGTGGCAATAGCTTTTATTTTATCATAGGACTCTTACCAAATACTATAGCAATAGTAGATTTTTTTTCGGCTTTTCCAAAAACATTTTATCGCAATTTTGAATTATTCTAGCTAAAAGTGTTGTTTTCCCCGACATTGAGGGCCCACACAGAAACGATCTGAAGGGTGTTTTAAATTGATACATGCTGTTGACAACAGCCGGACTATGACTAACTGTAAACCTTATGTGTCCCATGAGTAGGTAGTAATTTTCCCATAGATCTATCTATTCAAGAACAAAAACAATATTTCATGGCAACATTTATTACAGCAATATGAACACTTATTCAACGTGATAAAATTTCATGGTCAACATGAAAACTCTATTTGTTCAACATGAACAATGATAACACTTTTTGTCTTTAAACACTTTTGTCCATCTACAGCACTTTTTGTACATCAATACTTTTCTGTACAATACTTTTCTATACAACAACATGAACACTTGTTCAACGTGACAAAATTTCATGTTCAACATGAAAACTCAATTTGTTCAACATGAACAATGATAACACTTTTTGTCGTTAAACACTTTTCTGTACAGCACTTTTCTGTACAACACTTTTGTCCATCTACAGCACTTTTTGTACAACACTTTTCTGTACAATAACACTTTCAATACAACAACAAAAAATACACTTGGAACATGAACTAGCACAGTTGAACGTTATGAATTTAAAAATAGGGTCCCCCCCCCGGGCCGTGGGGCCGAAGGCCGGCCGGCCGCGGGCGGGACCCCCCCCCCCTGGGCGGCCGCGGGAAGGGTCCCCCACCCCCCGGGAACCGCGGGGCGAAAAAGAATAGTTGTCGTCACTGCTACTGCAGGTTAGTTGAGGTTGGGTTAGTGGTGGTGGTGGTGGTTAAAGTAGTGAAATTGGGTTAGTTAATTTATGAAAGGTTGAGTGGTTAGTTGGTTAGTTCAGATTAGGTTAATTTATCCAGACCAAGTTGATTACGATAGTCTATGCATTCAACTCGGTCTTAAATACGGTAGTGACCGTGGGGTAGGACACTCACACCATTCTCGAGCACATGGACTTTGTCGGATATACACGACATTGCATTTTTTTCTACTCTCACAGTATAATTTCTATACTGCAGAGAGCGAATTGCAAGCACTTGTGCTCTTGGCACTAGGCTACTTTCTACACAGTCTCTGTACACGCTCATGTTGAAATTGCTCTTTACAAAGTGTGTAGGCACCCTTTGACAAACCTTCTTTTCATCCCCACTATGTGTTTCCACGCAATAAACTTTGGGACCCGGGAACGCCCCCCTGGATATCAAATCACTCCCAGTCTCTGATTTTAATTTTAATAGTTTGCTGGAGGCTTGACGTTTCACCAGATCGGGGTAGAGGGATGGATTCCAGTTGGTGAAATCCATCAGCGAGCTGATATGCACCCATTTTGCAGATCACTCAATAAATCTTCAGTCCCATTTACCTTTAACAGCAGAGAATCTGTGTCCCCGTAGTAAACTTGAACCTCACCCTCCTATGGCCATTGCACCTTGCATAAATTGTAAAAGAAAAACAACATGAGATTTTTTGAAATTTCTAGTACTGAACTGCTGCCTGCTATATTCTTGTTCAGTACTACATTTCGCTTTTGCCTGTGTAGAAGAACCATGCGGGTCTCTATACTCGTGAATGATGTAAAATTGGGGTCGGCACTAATTCGTTCACACTCTAGAGGGTCAGTCACAACGTCGCAGCGAGATCTATTACGTACGCTTTCACACATTTTGCCAAACGCTGAATTTAGAATGAGCTTATACAATTCCTTCTCCACCTTTGAATTTGCCCTAGAATGTTTATCGACAAAAGTATCGATAAACTTTTTCAAATTTGGTCGCTGATTGAACTGCAGGACCCTATGTATTTTGGTGATCTTGAAGTCGTTGCTCACCATTCAGTGCAAAATCACATGGTGAACAACGATATTCTCTTTAGGGTCCTAATCAGCAATCAGTTTTTGTTTAGAGGGAGTCCAATGCATCCCCATATCCTCAACCAATGAATGATTGTAGGGGCTCAGAGAGTCCCTGCTCACGTGCCGATTGATACAGGGAAAAACAAAATCTTTGACTGAGTTGTGAAGCGCCAGCGGAATGTGACCGTCAACTTCAAAGAACCATCCTTGTGGCCCATTGTCCTCGACGCTGGTAATGTCGGGGAACTCACAAGGATTCTGAAGCCCTTGATAGTTCCCACACGGCACAGAGTAGTGAGACTTTGCCGAGGGGTACAATGAGTTCATGTCCAAGAACGCTGCATTTGACATTGCACCAGTGCTGTATTGTCCACTCGGATCGGTTGATAAGACGCGGTCCCCATGAAAAACATACCCTCCCCTCATTGAACACTCTACAAAAAGGTGCTGATCTACGTCAGTGATTAGGCCTATTTCCTCCCTGCTAATTTTTAAAATTAAATCCATCACTAAGTGAGGTGTAGAAAAATAATATCCTATATCTAACCCAAACTCTGAATAGATTTGGTCTGTATTCTTACAGACTATATCCAACAGAGTTAGAACGTCACCGGCCAAGTACATTCTACAATACTTCCACCTATTTTTATACTCCTTCTGAGCCAACACTGTCTTGGCAAACTCTTACTCCTCGGATGTGCATTCACTGTTGGTCAGTGACTTGTGAAAAGCTTCAAGTGGAGGTAGTTTCACCTCGCTTAAGAGAGTACCAGAACAGTAATAGTCGTATACGTATATACCTTTGCTGGTTAGTAAATCATACATTTCACTGTCTGGAAAGTGTTGTTTAAGCAGGGGAAAGCTATCAAAATCATTGCTTTTCTGCACTTGAATAAATTGACTCAATGCCTTGGGAAAAAAACTAAAGTAATCTAAAAACCTGATTTTATTCCAGCACGTACGCTCATTATCCACTACCTGCCATTTCAGTTCGAGAAGCAACAACTTCTCGGCCGATTTGGGAATAATGTTGTAGGTAAATGAACTATTTACCCATGGACTATCTACTCCCCCTCCCTCCCTATGCATACGTGCCAGTGCCGGTAAAATAAATTTTAAGTCATAATTAGAGTTATGAATAAAAACTGGGATAAAAAACTGCTGGCTAACGTTTAAATTACACGATTGATGAGCAACCCCTATAAAATTACTACCCCCCGCGGATCTTTCCTGCCACACAAGATCATGGTCTCTGACTTTCCCCCTCCCCCCTCTTGTCCCTTTAGTCCCCTTATCCTACTCTACAAACTCCCCCTTACAAACCCAACTTATTTTTTGATTTTTAATCGCGAGACGATCCTCTGCAGAAAGCACCATTGGATAATGCGTATTTCTCAAACGAAAAATATCTCCATTAGCCGTGCCAATAAGTTTAGTCAATGTCTTCACCATGCACTCGTTCTCATCCAATGTTTCTACTATTTTTAACAAATGCATGGTGTTAGAACTATCTCTTTGCGCGTGGGCATAGGACACTGCAATAGCCTGATGTTCTTTGACTCGGTTTTGAAATTGGGGGTCGTTCATCTCCACCAGCTTAGCTTCACAGTCCAAAGATATTTTGTTGCACTGGAGAAGGGTGTTTTGGAAATTTTTGAAACGTAGAATGGCCCTATCCCCTGAAACCGTTTCCACTGTCTGATAGCCATGCTGTCTACAATGTTTCATGTGACACCGTAGTTTTATATCACTACGGAATCTAGATAGGCATGTCGGACAGTAGAAACATACCCCCCGCCCCGTTTTACCCTCCCCACGAACGCAACTAATGTCAGTGATAGGGTTAAAATGGCCGATTGCATTCGGTTGACTAGGCGGTGTATATAGAAACCAAACCCAATGTTTAACCAAATCAACTGACGGGCCCCTTATGGGGAAGACCATCCCCTTCTTTTTTGAACGAGTTCCATCTCCAAATTCTGTTTCGTATTGTACCACAGTAACGCCAATATTTAAATGAGCATTAGCTCTTTCAAACATGTCAATAGATCTTAGCGTTACTGGGTATTACCCCTCTAAACAAGAAAAATCTACAATTAGGAAATCGGACCCCTCCTTCCCAAGTACAGCCCAATTGTCTAACTTCTTCTTGGTGGCTTCTTCTTTCAATAGTCGGAAAGCTGACATGAAGAAGGCATACCTGAAACACATTTGACCTGTTTCAAAACGGATCCGCTGGACAACACGACAACCTACTAGATCTGGATTATAATTAAAAACTGTATCCCTCTCACCACCTACCCCCCCCCTTAAAATAAAATCTTTCTTAATTTTACAAATATTTACGGTTAAATTTTCAATAAATAAAACTGCAGACCCACTCCCATTTTCATTATAGTTCACGAGATGCGCGATAATTTGCCCTACCCACTCACTAAAAACACCCTCAAAATTTTCCAAATTCGAATAAACCAAACGCATCTCGGAATGTATAAAATGATAGTAAACCTCGCTTTTCCCCTCATTTAAATAGAACACTTTTAGAACAATTGAAACCTTAATTGAATCCCTACCTCCCCACAATTGAATTTGGTTCTCCAGTAGTGCACGAATTTTATCTACATAGGCATGCACAATCTCTACAGGATCAAAAACAAAATTTCCCCCCATAAGTGTATTAAAGGGATCCCCAAACGTTGCAGTGAAAACAACTATATTATTTAATATTGTGTTGGTCAATTGAAAATCGGGGAAAGATGTACCCCCTCCCCCCAGTTGTTCAACAATATTTGGGCTATGTTCCACTTCAGTTGTTTGAAGTGGAAGTAGGTAATCAGTGGGGGATAGAGGAGGGTTCCCTGTGAAATAATCTAAAAGCTGCAAAGTGTTCGGGCTCAAGTCTACCTGCTCAACTTTGCTAGCTTCTACATTAATATAATCAGCTAAAAACTCATCAATATCGAAAGGTACTTCAATGATATCGTCCCATGTTTCATTGTCGTGAAACTCCGTTGGTGGTTCCTCCCCTTCTTCACTGGACGGAGAGTAGGGGACCAATGGTCGTCCAATCTATAAATGAAAAAAAATAGCTTATTTTCAAAGTGTTCAAATCATCCCTACTGTTAAAATTTTGATTATTGCATAATAACATTTGGTTAATTCAACTGAAAGTTCCAACTTAAGATAATCTAAGATATGACATAGAAGCGCATCCTGCGGTGCTTTTCGGGCCCGCAGCGCATCATGTAGTGCTTCTCTGGCCCGCAGCGCATCCCTGTGGTGCTTCTTTGACCAACAGCGCATCCTGCGGCACTTCCCTGACCCCTGGCACTTCTCGGGCCCGCGACACTTCCCACGGCGCTTCCCTAACCTTGCCCCGGACCCACCGGCGCATTCCGGGCTCCGCGATTCCCGGCCATTTACATAATGTCCCAAAAAAGTTGAAATATTTATAATTCCATACAGGTTCAGTAAACACAAGAGTTTAATTATGGAGGTTAGATGAACGAGTTTGAACTTCAAAATGTTGAGAACCGTTAAGTCGCTTTCCCCTCACTAAAATCTTTGGCACGATAGAAATATTCAGTGTAAATTAGAACGACAATATGTGACAGATGGGATAATATCTCTCTCAAAATTACGTGAAAAAGAGCATTCAGTTTCAAAGGTGCCTAAAAATATATGTGATAGCAAGAGAGAAAATAGTAAAGATTAGAAAAAATAGCATTTTGAGTTTCAAAGGCGGTGATTATTAATAGAAATTACCTAAAAATATTCACTTATGAAATATCGAAGCGATAGCAAAGATTAGAAAAGAGTGGTTTCTTTTCAAAAAAATTACATTATATTTAGATATCTCTGAGGGAGGGGGGGAGCAGAGAAAACAATGGTTGGGGGGTGAGGGGTTAATATCCCGCTGAGATAAGTTTATATTGGGATTGAAAAAGAAAAAAACATTGGAATAAATAGATGGGTAGGAAAAAATGCTTACTTTTGCATATTCCATCTGGGGTTGGGTGCCCGATGGACCAGGTAACGTGTGTTGGAGGGCGGGCGGGGGGGCAGCGCTATGTTCTGGCGCGGCTGGGCCGGCTATTTCACGATCTTGCGTAGCTTCGTCATTGTATTTATCCGCCCACTCTCTTTTTAACTTTCTGCCAGTCCGCACTGGGGCTGCCTCGTCATCTCTTGCTTATTTGGAAAGAGGGGGCACGCATTCTTCACAAATTGCCTTAAAAGAAGAAACAAATTAGTATCAAAATAATTTGCCCCTTTTTTACAGAAAGAAAGTTAGTACTCTCATCTAGATAATTTTGTTTAGAAAAGCATTAATCACTAAGAAAGCACAACGTAAAAAAATTTCGTGAAATATACTAATTGCATCCTTTTGAATCTAAGAATTACGGCTCACTGAGCCGTTCAAAAGCCGGCCTATATAAGTCGGCATAATTTCTTATTTTTAGGCGTTTCTGTTCTTTTCTGGTTTTAATCTGCATTGAGCATGCCTTGTTTGATGCATTTAAAGTATTAACAGTATTTTTTATCTTTCCATATCCTTTTACGATAGCTGGTATTTACCCCACCTCCAGAAAAAACACCCCGAGGAAAATAATCCCCACGGAAAATATCCCTGAGAAAAGACATGGAAAAATATCCCCTCCCCCACCGAAAGATATCGCATCCTTTTGAATCTGAGAATTACGGCTCACTGAGCCGTTCAAAAGCCAGACTATATAAGTCGGCATAATTTCTTATTTTTAGTCGTTTCTGTTCTTTTCTGGTTTTAATCTGCATTGAGCATGCCTTGTTTGATGCATTTAAATTATTAACTGTATTTTTTATCTTTCCATATCCTTTTACGATAGCTGGTATTTACCGCACCTCCAGAAAAAACACCCCGAGGAAAATAACCCCCACGGAAAATATCCCTGAGAAAAGACATGGAAAAATACCCCCTCCCCCCACCGACAGATAACGCATCCGTTTGCAACTGAGAATTATGGCTCACTGAGACGTTCAAAATCCAGCCAATATAAGTCTGCATAAATTCTTATTTTTAGACATTTCTTTTCTTTTCTGGTTTTAATCTGCATTGAGCATGCCGTGTTTGATGCATTTACTATATTTTTTATCTTTCCATATCATTTTAAGATAGCTGGTATTTACCCCACATCCAGAAAAAACACCCCAAGGAAAATAATCCCCACGGAAAATATCCCTGAGAAAAGACATGGAAAAATACCCCCTCCCCCCACCGAAAGATATCGCATCCTTTTGAATCTGAGAAGTACGGCTCGCTGAGCCGTTCAAAAGCCAGCCTAGTTTGTTTGAAGAAAATCCCCCCATACTTTTAATGCAAAGAAATAGTTTGTTTTCATTTTACACTGATGGCGGTCGAATTGAATGTATTGCCCTCCCCCTTTACATAATTTACTTACAACGAAGCTGTTAGAAGCAATATATTGCCCCCTCCCCCCTTTCACAGAATGTTATTAATATATTGTTAAATGTAATTTGAAAATAATCTCTTGCATCGCTTCTCTGACAAATTCAAGGCTATGAAACTGCAAGCTTAATATACATCATTCTCCTTTTGCTTAAAACTGTTTTAATTTGAAAGCCAAAACATAACCCTTTGACTAGACCGATAGCGCTTCATGCAACGCCTCCCACAGCTCTTCCCAGTCTGCATTTACATAATGCCACAAAAAAGTTGAAATATTTCTAAGTCCATACAGGTTCAGTAAACACAAGAGTTTAATTACGGAGGTTAGATGAACGAGTTTGAACTTCAAAATGTCGAGAGCATTTGACTCAGTTTCCTCTCACTAAAATCTCTGGAACGATAGAAATATTAAGTGTAAATTAGCACGACAATATGTGACAGATGGGATAATCTCTCTCTTAAAATTACGTGAAAAAGAGTAGTCGGTGTTTCAAAGGTACCCAAAAATATATGTGATAGCAAGAGAGAAAATAGTAAAGATTAGAAAAAATAGCATTTTGAGTTTCAAAGGCGGTGATTATTAATAGAAATTACATAAACATATTCGCTTATGAGATATCGAAGCGATATCAAAGAGTAGAAAAGAGCGGTTTCTTTGCAAAAAAATTACATTATATTTAGATATCGCTGAGGGAGGGGGGAGCAGAGACAACCATGGTTGGGGGGTGAGGGGTTAATATCCCGCTGAGATAAGTTTATATTGGGATTGAAAAAGAAAAAAACATTGGAAGAAATAGATGGGTAGGAAAAAATGCTTACATTTGCATAATCCGTCTGGGCTTGGGTGCCCGAAGGACCAGGTAGTGCATGTTGGAGGGCAACCTCCTGACCTTGCATAAGTGGGGCAGCTCTTGAAGGCCCAGGCAACGTATGATGGACGGTGGACGGGCCGGCGGCGTTACATTCTTGTACAGATTGGGCTGCGGCTTGTGCAGGCAGCGTCGGTCTTGAATAGCCGATATGGGGGTTGGATGGGCCAGTGTATTTGATAATTGATGGTCTGAAAGGAGTAGCCTTACCCTCTCTTGCTCTTTTTTCAGGTGGAGGGACACATTCTTCACAATTGGCCTTAAAAGAAGAGAAAAAAATTAGTATTGAATTAATGATTCCCTTTATTTTATAGAAAGAAAGTTATTAACCATAATTTTGTCTAGAAAAGCATTTATCTCATTTTAGTAAATCAAAAACCCCATATTCTCTCCCCCCTAAATTTAGGAAAATTAACCCACCCTATGTCTAACCTCTCATTGAGTTAATCATTCTTTTTATTAAAGAGAAAGCCATATCTTAATACCTTTTATTCAAATGTTATAGCTAAAATCACTAAATGACGAAGAAGCAATTAAGGTAAGAAACAATTATCTTTTCTATTTTGTCACTATTAAAAGTGCTAACACCCTCCCCCAACAAAAATCCTGGATTCACGCCCGGGAATATAAAAGAAACTTTATTGAAAGCTTGAAAAAAAATAAAAACATGCATATATTTACACATTAGTTTTCTTGTCCATGGGTGTACATGGCTACACACCAAATCCCCCCTTACTTTTAATGCGAAGAAATAGTTTGTTTTTACTTTACAACGAAGCTGTTAGAAGCGATGTATTGCCTCCCACGGTACATAATTTACTTACAACGAAGCTGTTAGAAGCAATGTATTGCCCCCTCCCCCCTGTCACATAATGTTATAAATATATTGTTAAACTTAATTTGAAAATAATCTCTTTCACCGCTTCTCCGACAAATACAAGGCCCTTACTTTTAATGCGAAGAACTAGTTTGTTTTCATTTTACACTGATGGCGGTAGAATTGAAGGCATTGTCCTCCCCCATTACATAATTTACTTACAACGAAGCTGTTAGAAGCAATGTATTGCCCCCTCCCCCCTTTCACATAATGTTCTAAATATATTTTTAAACTTAATTTGAAAATTACTCTCTTTCACCGCTTCTCCGACAAATACAAGGCCCTTACTTTTAATGCGAAGAAATAGTTTGTTTTCATTTTACACTGATGGCGGTAGAATTGAAGACATTGCCCTCCCCCTTTACAAAATTTACTTACAACGAAGCTGTTAGAAGCAATGTATTGCCCCCTCCCCCCTTTCACATAATGTTCTAAATATATTGTTAAACTTAATTTGAAAATAACTCTCTTTCACCGCTTCTCCGACAAATACAAGGCCCTTACTTTTAATGCGAAGAAATAGTTTGTTTTCGTTTTACACTGATGGCGGTGGAATTGAAGGCATTGCCCTCCCCATTTACATAATTTAATTACAACGTAGCTGTTAGAAGCAATGTATTACCCCCTCCTCCCTCTCACCAAATTTTATAAATATATTTCTAAAATTAATTTGAAAAAAATATATTTCAAAGCATCTCCGACAAATACAAGGCCCTTACTTTTAATGCGAAGAAATAGTTTGTTTTCATTTTACACTGATGGCGGTAGAATTGAAGGCATTGCCCTCCCCTTTTACATAATTTACTTACAACGAAGCTGTTAGAAGCAATGTATTGCCCCCTCCCCCCTTTCACATAATGTTCTAAATATATTGTTAAACTTAATTTGAAAATAACTCTCTTTCACCGCTTCTCCGACAAATACAAGGCCCTTACTTTTAATGCGAAGAAATAGTTTGTTTTCTTTTTACACTGATGGCGGTAGAATTGAAGGCATTGCCCTCCCCTTTTACATAATTTACTTACAACGAAGCTGTTAGAAGCAATGTATTGCCCCCTCCCCCTTTCACATAATGTTCTAAATATATTGTTAAACTTAATTTGAAAATAACTCTCTTTCACCGCTTCTCCGACAAATACAAGGTCCTTACTTTTAATGCGAAGAAATAGTTTGTTTTCATTTTACACTGATGGCGGTAGAATTGAAGGCATTGCCCTCCCCTTTTACATAATTTACTTACAACGAAAGCTGTTAGAATCAATGTATTTCCCCCTCCACCCTGTCTCAGACTGTTCTAAATATATTTTTAAACTTAATTTTAAAAAAACTCACTTTAAACGCTTCTCCGACCAATACAAGGCCCTTACATTTAATGCGAAGAAATAGTTTGTTTTCATTTTACACTGATGGCGGTAGAATTGAAGGCATTGCCCTCCCCCGTGAAATAATTTACTTACAACGAAGCTGTTAGAAGCAATGTATTGCCCCCCTCCACCCTTTCACATAATGTCCTAAATATATTGTTAAACTTAATTTGAAAATAATCTCTTTCACCGCTTCTCCGACAAATACAAGGCCCTTACTTTTAATGCGAAGAAATAGTTTGTTTTCATTTTACACTGATGGCGGTAGAATTGAAGGCATTGCCCTCCCCTTTTACATAATTTACTTACAACGAAGCTGTTAGAAGCAATGTATTGCCCCCTCCCCCCTTTCACATAATGTTCTAAATATATTTTTAAACTTAATTTGAAAATAACTCAATTTCACCGCTTCTCCGACAAATACAAGGCCCTTACATTTAATGCGAAGAAATAGTTTGTTTTCATTTTACACTGATGGCGGTAGAATTGAAGGCATTGCCCTCCCCTTTTACATAATTTACTTACAAGGAAGCTGTTGGAAGCAATGTATTTCCCCCTCCTCCCTTTCTCATAATGTTCTGAATATATTTTTAAACTTAATTTGAAAATAACTCTCTTTCACCGGCTCTCTGACAAATACAAGGTTACGAAACTACAAGCTTAATATACAGCAATCTCTTTTTGCTTAAAACTGTTTTAATTTGACAGCCAAAACAAAACCCTTTGACTAGATCGATAGCGTGAACACACCTGAAAAGGGTGACAGCTAATTTTAACCTCGCGTAGAGCATTATGTCAAAACCAGAGCGGCATTTTCATTAAAAATTGACAGAAGTCAATGGTCGCTTTTTGCTAGGATATAGAACACTTAAAATTTCATAAATTTAAAGAAGTGATAATTATTTATGTTTTCGATGGTTTTTTTGTAATACAGTGAGGGGGGGGGGTTAGGGTTTTAGGGTAAAATAAATTATTTTATTTATTTAATTTTTTCGGAGTAACAGTTCATTTTTTCTTTGGCTGCCGCGTTCGTAAAAACATAGGAAAAGGGGTGATAGCTAATTTTAACCTCGCGTAGAGCATTATGTCAAAACCAGGGCGGCATTTTTATTAAAAATTGACAGAAGTCAGTGATCGCTTTAGCTGTAAATATAGAAGGAAGTAATATATCGAATTTTTATTTATTTTTGATATATTTTTATTGTAAGACAATGGTGGGGGGGGGGAATTAGTTGGAAATATAGAGGGAAGGAATTTATCGAAATGGTATTTCTTTTTGCGAGAATTTGATTGTAAAACAATGGTTTGGGGGCGGGGTTTGGGGTAAAGGAATATATTTACATTTTAGCTGAATATACTGGAGGATGTCCAAGGAAAATTCGTTTGAAAATTAAAATGCACTTACATTGCTAATTGCGGCTGCCAAGGCCTCAAGCTCATCAATTATGTTAATTGTTCTATCCATTCTACTTGTTTGCACTGTGTCAAAATACTTTCTGATAATTTAATCACATTGCATGTCCATTATATACGAAATCTCAAGGGCGAATTGTTATGTAACGGGGAAAATCATATGTAACAAGCCCTCTGATTGGTTGAGAAGGGGGATGTAACCGACTCGCTGATTGGCTGAGAAGGAAACACGTGATCTAACTGTTTCCGGGAAACTCATAACATTTGCCTAGAGCAACAATAACAAATACTATTTCTGGATCATAACATTCGCTGAGAGCGTGCAATTATAACAACAACAACACTGACCTTGACATTTGCCTCGGAAACAACAACAAATACTATTTCTGGATCATAAAATTCGCTGAGAGTGTGCCAAAAACACACCTGGAGAAAGAGACCATGGAGAAAGAGGTCATTGGCCCCATTAACCACGTGTTCTCCCTATGGAGGCTATGCCCATATTTGGTCTTAAAAAAAAGTTATAGGTGGCAGCAGGGGTGAGTCCTGGGAGATATTAGGGCATCTCTACTGATAGATCCTTGAAACAGCAGCTCAGAGGAAATACCGAAGATTCCTCTTGCTTTTACAATTTGTAACTGGTGCCCTGCATCCTTAACATCGTATCTTTAAGAGTTTAGACGGTTGCGCTGCCGCATGCAGTCTACTACCGTAGTCTCCATGCAGTCTACCGTAGACTGCGCTGCAGTCTACGCACATAGGGAAGTACTTGAATTTGCGCTCACATGGACACAGAAGCCTATTTACACTTTTGATAAAATCCAACAAACCTTGTAAGGAATATGCGCAGCATTTATTAAGATAAAAAAAAACTTACGAAAGAAAAACAAGACAAATTAAAGCATTCGATAGCAAGCATAATAATTAGAAGTTGATAATGTGTGAAATAAAGGACATAAGTAGAAAGAAAAAAAGTTCTCTTAGGAAATGAGGTGGCAGTGGGTGTAACAAGTTTGGTGGCACTTGTTTTGTAGAAGGTCATATTGAGGAGGATTCATGAATTTGAAGATCCTCCCAGATATGTTAGGATATAAATAGAACGCAAAGCGTTTAGTGACTTAATGGCTAAAAAGTTAGAAAATATCGTTTTCATAGTAATATAACAGGTGACAATTTGCAAAGAAAATGGCACCGACTTGAGCTTGAGTTATTTTCTAGTTTTCAGTGCCGATTTGTAAAAATGGCACCAAGTTTCATCGTGATCATAAAAAAAAAGAAATTCTCAATCGCCTCCTTCTCTTTAGCATGAAAATCAAAAGGTATGAATAATAATAATAACAGTCAAATATTTAATAATGAAAGAATTTAAAATTTGATTAATTTTTTTAGGAAATAAATATATAAAAATAACATAAAATTTAATAATAAAACAGCTTAATAATAATAATAATAAAAGAACTAAATAATAAGTTGAAATCAGTCATGCAGCTATCGATAAGCTACAGTTGACTAATGGTGTCCATAATGTTTAGTTTTGAAAATCTCGTGCAAAAGCATTTTTTTTTCTTTTACTGTTATCGTTTAACTGCGATCGTAAAGCCTGTAGACTGTAGATTATCTTAAACCACACACAGAATTTTATTTCAGGTAATATTCCAACATTTAACATGTATAACCACTTCTACTTTAAAACACTATCGTTCTGATACACTTTGTTAAGTCAGACGGCCTTTTAGCCCCAAGACACATATGCCGTTTTTTACGGAGCGTTTTTTTTTTTTTTTACTGAGCGTTTCTTAAAGGCGTATAGGATAGTATTGCAACGGACACATTGGGCAAAAAAAAAAAATTGGTAAAACAAATGTCGAACACGGCAGTACAGCCGTCTGTAATCACTACAATAAAGGAGGGGCAAAATAGACGAACGTTTATTTTGACGCCGTCGTCGAGATGGTAGCAGAACAAAATGGAAGGGACATATTTGGCGTTTTTTTCTTCCTCTTTTTCTTACTGCTGATGAATGAGTGTGTTTGCAGAGGGTATGTCATAAAAAAAAATTGGAAGTCATAAATGATTTTTTTTTTCTAAGAAGGGAGAGGACGATTGTAAAAAAATGCTAGATAATTTAATGAGTGTCCAGAAATTCAAAGAATTTTGAAGTGTCAGTTCATTGGGCCTAAATTAGTTCCTGCCTTCGACCCTAAGCAAATCAAAGCCTATTTATTATAAATAAATAAAATAAGTGTTAATTCAATTTGTGGGCCCTAAATTAATTATTATTTTAACAAAATTTGAATTCATTTACGTTAAGAAAATTTGACCTATCGGTTTTCAAAATAGAGAAAGCGTATCACCTTCTTAAGCCTAGGAAAAATCAAAATCTTTAATTATTTTCTTAAAAACTGAAAAAATGATAGACAAAAAGAAAAATGTTAACTGGTCTTTTAACAGCAATTTTGCCCTATATTTCCTAGGGACTACCTTATTTTACACATTTTACCAATGTTACTGACCAGTTTTTTATTTTATGGTAGTTTTACAATAATACTTTTATTTCCGACAAATTGCATCTTACTTTAGCCTAGTCACTTTTGAATAGAGCATAAAATTCCAAATTCTAATAGAATACACCCCCTCCTAAGTTTCTTATAATCATCTCTGTCATTAAGAAAAAAATTCGTTGGGTGGCTTTGTGATGGCTGTAATAATCGGTTTTGCTTAGCTTTGAAGTAAATATTCCGATAGATCGCCCACAGCCAGTACATATCTGAGAGCCATGCTACTTTCAACGTGGGAATCTTCCAACACACCCCGCCTCTTTACACCGCGCATGGCAAACTTGCTCTACACATGGTGCACAGCATATGGTGTACACGATTTGAAGATGGAACAGAAACTTTGGTGTATAACCAGATGCACTTTCGTAACGCAATACCTGAGTACCTTGTTTAAAAAGATATTTGAGTCAGCTTAATCTTCTATTAAGCAAAGTCTGTTTTCAAATGTTATAGTCAAAATTTTCTTGTTGATTTTTCCTTGTGAAAATCATTTTATTTTAATCCTACTTGAAAAGTTAGTATGACATTTAAAAATCATACGTAACTTATCAATCATTCGTAGAAAAAAAAAACCCACACTGAATCCAATCAATCATTGTGTAAGGTTCTTTATCTTTGTGCTAAATTCATCAGGAGCAAGCTAAATGTGTGTAATCACAAAATTCTGTCATTTTACAAAAAAAAATCATAGTAAAAAAGGCGATACCGACAATTGCTATCAAGAGGAATAGCTGTAGGTTTTCTTTTGCTTGAAAATTATTATAATTTGGAATATTCAAAATATTATACTTTTGCATTTTTTAGTCTCCCGAAGCTGGGGAAATACAAGATATACAACTAATCTAGACGATCACTTTATTGCGACATCAAAGGCAAGTGTAACTATACTATTTAGATTCAAAGTATTAAAAAAAAGGGGAGTATGGCTAGCAAAGTTCCAAAAGATTTACAACAAACGAGGCTAGACCAAGAAAGACGGTGGTTGTGGATGATGATTTGGAGGTGGTATTTCTATCCGTGTCGTTGTATTATTTTTTTTATACCCAGTAGCGCATACCCAGTTTGGGTATTTGTCTTGCACATTTTTGGTGAAAAAAAAGCCTGGATTTCGTTTGTTTTTATTGGCAGAATTTTGACACTCCAGAGGAAGTTTGGAGACTAGAGGCTTGTGGACTTGAATTTTGTCATGATGTTGATCTCAGACTCACTAAACAGTGAGAAATCTTACCTTACACCTGCAATCACTCCTATCATATCAAGACCCATCTTAACGCAGTTGATGGCATGATCTGCCGTTGGCTCGGGTATCCCAGACACACAGTAGTAGCAATCACCAAGAATTTTAATTCTCAGACAATTGTTTCTCTGAAAAAAAGAGGAAGAAGAAACTTCAACTACTATTGGGACTCTGTGATCAAGAAAACGGCAGTACTAGTTTACAATTAGGGCTACTCAGAAGGCTACTCAGAACACTCAGGCTACTCAGAACTCAGAAGGCTACTCAGAACACTCAGGCTACTCAGAACTCAGATGGCTACTCAGAACACTTCAAAATTCTCCAACAATTTAAAAAAATATTAAAATTCTTTCATAGGTCATTCTAATGACGCTTCACTTTCCTTTACCCCCTCCACCTAATTTGCAAATATATAGCTCAAGTTATACATTTTCCAGGCGTTTTGCACAAGATCACTCTTTTCTTCCAATAAATTTCATGGTAAAAAAGCAACGTCTATAAAACCACGAAATGGAAAAATGCATGAAGACTATATAGCTTCAGTTAGATACTTGCACATTAGGGGGGGGGGGGGGGGTAAAGTGAAGCACTGTTGGGAATGTTATAAGTTAGTATTTAAGTTCTTTTTTATTTGTTTTCAGAATTCTATAGTGTTTCCTTCTGAGTAGGCCTAACTGTAAGTTAGTCCTGAGATGGTTCTTTAGATCGAACTTTTAAAATAGAGCGTTAAAATACGACCGTCTGGGTTGAAGGAGGGTTTTCCTGGATTTAGTTCATTTCTCCCTTTACAAAGTCAAACTCCCTGTAATCACAACGACTAAACCATATGTATGTTTGAATAGTGGTAATGATATAGAAAAATCGGTAAACGGCAGTAAAAGAAACCACTGGTCGGTTTTGAAGTATTTTGAACGTTTCGTTTGGAACGTTTGTTAACGAAAGTATTTTGAAGTATCATCACATTGTGTTGCAAATTACATCAGGGAATGCCAAAAACAAGGAAAAACTCTAACATTTGACCGTAAGCAATAACGTTAAGATATGAACACTTAATTCGAAAAAAAAAATATACAGGCATTGGAGAGGGCAATGTGGCCAGAAAAATCTGAAAAAAAAAAACAGAACAAATATTTGAGCGCAAAATTTATATATTACCTGTGTGCATATTAATTATTTATTGTATTTTTTACTCACAAATATTCTCGCCTATATGAATAGCTAAGGATGTCAGCTTGTCAGAAATATCTAACAAAAATGTTCACTAACGTTCTAACCAAATCTCTAACGAAACGTTCCAACCAAATATATAACCAAAATGTTCGTGAAAGTCCCAACTAAATTTCTAACCAAACGTTCTAACCAAATATCTAACCAAAATGTTCATGAATGTTCTAACCAAATCTGTAAACAAACGTTCTAACCAAATATCTAATTAAATGTTCATCACCGTTCTAACCAAATCTCTAACCAAACGTTCTAACCAAATATCTAACCAAAATGTTCATGAACGTTCTAACTAAATATCTATCCAAACGTTCTAACCCAGTATTTAACAAAAATGTTCATGAACCTTCTAACCAAATCTCTAACCAAACGTTCTGACCAAACATCTAACCAAAATATTCATGAACGTTCTAACCAAATCTCTAACCAAACGTTCTAACCAAATATCTAACCAAAATGTTCATGAACGTTCTAGCTAAATCTCTAACCAAACGTTCTAACCAAATATTTAACCAAAATGTTCATGAACCTTCTAACCAAATCTCTAACCAAACGCTCTGACCAAACATCTAACCAAAACTTTCATGAACGGTCTAACAAAATCTCTAACCAACCGTTCTAACCAAAAATACAATCAAAATGTTCATGGAAGTTCTAACCAAATCTTTAACCAAGCGTTCTAACAATATATCTAACCAAACGTTCTAACTAAATATCTAACCAAGACGTTCATGATGCTCAACGACAGCCACAAGGTGAACTATGTTAATAATAACCACTACTTTTAAAGTCGTAAATTAATCAAAAATTCATTATATTAACCAAACATTATTGTAACCAAACGTAAATTAACCAAACATTGTAGTTGCCGCGCAAACTCCAAAAAGCTCATTTGATAATTTGATCAAATCCAAGAGAAGACTGCTGCCCCAGGATTTACTGCTGTCTGAGTTACTCCTCATATAAAGGTGCATAATATTGGTATTATAATCCACATTTCGGGCTTTAAGTAACTAATCCACAATGTAAAGGACCAATCTTCCCAGCCAAAAGTCAGTTATACAATGCTGTTTATTGGTGCGTTCCCCTTTGTTGCTGTAAAATAGGCTACACCGTTGGTTCGATACAATAATTAATTTTTTTTTTTAAATAAAGTTTTTCCGATGGAAGTAAAGTGCCAAGTTGAAACTTAAAAAGAACAAAAACTATGTTTCGCGGCTTATGCAACATAATTCAAAACAAACCGGTCAAAATAAACTGGCTCGTGATATATCCCAATGTTTGTAGAATTTTAAAAAACTAGTGCTTTACTGAAGACCAAAATCGAAGCAACACAACATAAACAGAAACTGGAAAATCTTAATGTGAGTAGTAACCTAGGTGCTGATTTCAAT
>NC_142805.1:4357346-4367346 GCF_049724085.1 Artemia sp. Qi Xiang Cuo
GCAATTCTTATCAAAAACAAAAAACCTTGCCAACTTTTAGAATGTTCAATTGTAAATTTAGTGTCATAGGCATGGGTTTTTCTTGCGCAATTCCAATGTATTTTTTCAATTTATTACACTTTTGACCATATTCTTGTAGGGTTGAATGTATGGTTGAAATCTATTACACTTTCGAGCATATTCTTGTAGGCATGAATGTACGCTTGAAATCTTATACACTTTTGACCATATTTTTGTAGGCGTGAATGTACGCTCGAATTTACGCTTCAAATCTTATACACTTTTGACCATATTTTTGTAGGCGTGAATGTACGCTCGAATTTACGCTTCAAATCTTATACACTTTTGACCATATTTTTGTAGGCGTGAATGTACGCTTGAATGTACGCTTGAAATCTTATAAACTCTTACTACTAACATGTCAGCAAATCAATGAAAATCAACCTGGACAGCGAGAATCAAAACCTGCAAAAATTGAAAATGATAGCGATGATAATTGAGTTTGTGATTTTGACATGGATAAGGTCATCAATGCCTACCATACCTTTGTTAAAAAACAAAGTTTCGGCGATATGTATTTCATAATGACGAAAGATAAGCCGAGGTAAAACGAACCAAACAAATGGATATGATAGCAGTTATGATTGGGTTTTGGATTTTGACATTCACAAGGTCATCAATGCCTATCATACATTTGAAAATAAAAAAATCGACTGGATATAATATTGGCAGAAAAAGAGGTATTTGTTCCACCACTTTAACAGTTAAAAGAAACAGAGTTTCGGTGATATGTCTTTCACCATGAAAATAAAAAACCCAAGGCAAAAGTGAAAGGTCCAATATAACAATGTAATTTTACAAAGGCCCCACTTCTAATTTAAAGTCTATTTGGACGTCAAGACACGGAAGGTTCAAATTGTCCGCGTTTAGAAGACAAGCGACAGTGAGAATCTATATATAGAAGCCTGCCGAGTGTCAAGTGCCCTGCGGCAAAGCCACCTATAAATATATAAACATATATATATATATATATATATATATATATATATATATATATATATATATATATATATATATATATAATATATATATATATATATATATATATATATATATATATATATATATATATATATATATATATATATATATATATATATATATATATATATATATATATATATATATATATATATATATATATATATATATATATATATATATATATATATATATATATATATATATATATATATATGTATATACTATCTTTATATGTGAGTAATAATTGTGTCTGTATGTATTTATGTATGTTCTCGAAAACAGCTCCATATTTTTTCGGGAAATTGGTATCTTGGGATATTCTCGCATAAAAAAACGATCTAGATGGATCAAAAGTCTGAGAAAAATCGTTACGAGCCTTAATTTTGTTTTTTTGCAAATGACATCATGTAGTAAAAATTACAATGACGCTATGCACTTAAAAATATTACAATGGCGTCATGTAAGTCATATCACCAAGACATTTTATGACACCATTCCTCTTATACAAGCCACGCAGTGGGGGGTCCAGGGGGGGAGCCCCCCCCATAGCGTAGCCTAAAGTAGTGTAATTTACTTAATTAACTCAAGTTTGCGTTAATTAAACTTGCTTCTAACGCAAGTTTATCGAATCAACCTATTTTGAGCCTCCCCTAAAAAAAAATTTTTCGGATCCACCTATTTTGCGCCTTCCCCTAAAAAAAATTCTGGATCCGCTCCTGAGGCCACGTATGTTTCCAAATGTAGTCAGTTATATTTATCTAACAAAATCAGTTATTTATCCAGTACAATGTCTAAAGGAAAACCCAAAAAACGAAAATCTGCAGTTGCAGTTACTATAAATGTTGATTCTGTGGAATCAACATCCAAACTATCATACGTGATAAGATGAGAAAATCGATAGCCTGGACCATCAGTTGCGACAACACCAATACGGGCAGCTAAAGAAAAGGCCATTGCTAAAGTATCTGAAGTAATGTTAAAGGTAATTTGTTTGGAGATTGCTGCTTGAATGGTCGAATTGCAATATCCCCACATCAATTTCCAAATTACTTGGTTTGCCTTTTTTTTAGGACGTCGCTTGCTCTCTGAAGAGTTTCATATACATATTCAAAACTTTAACTCGTGTTTTGCTCTAGCTTCATTCAACGTAAGCGATGATCGAACCATGAATAGTTGAAATATATCTAACTTTAAAGCAGCTGGACAAATTTATTACAAAATCAATTAAGCGGAATACCCGTCACAGAAACTTGAGAGTCGAATAAAGTCACCTTCTCTTGGCCATATGTACCTTTCAGACCCCCATGAAGCTGTTAAGAAGTGCTCATATATATTCTAAATTGTTGGGTCTCTCGAAACCTAATTAATATTTTGTAAGAAATACTGAGGGATTCAAATGACTATGCCAAAGGTTACGAAAAAATGCGAGAAGTTGAGGATAATTCAAATCAACTTGCTGCTTCATTGGGAAAACAGCCTCCAAACGTGCAGCTCATTTTTACTTTGCCAGGTGGTCTCGATTATAGACGGTTCAACCCTCCTGGATGTACTGAAGTATGCGCTGTGCTTACTCTTAATGCTGACCATAGTTTTCCACCAAATGAAATGGTTGTAAAACAACGGGGCAAAAACCTTGTAATTTAAAAATACCGACCATCGTGTGAAGCCCTTTACCTACCCAATGTTTTATCCAGCTGGTACTTAAGGATGGTCAAGGGGTATGCTGCTTCAAACACCTTATGTAAGTCGTCCACATATAAAACGGCTTGAATTAGCAAGGAATCGTATCGCTTTTCGACCTGAACATCCAAAAAGCCTTTCTATGGAAGCTGTCCCCGATGCAGAACCCGATAGAATTCTATGCAGAACCTGATCTGCATAGAATTGGTTTTAATGCTTAGCATTTTGGTGAAAGACTTTTCTAATAATAGCTTGTTGATACCGATATTTGTGTTGAGCATTATCGTATTGATTGGATAAAATTTAACCAGAAAACTATTATGGTTGAAAACTACTGAACTTCTTAAAGGACTTCTTAAAGGTGTTACAGGACTTCTTAAAGACTTAGTCTCGAAAAAGGATGCATTCGTTGAGGAAAAAATTATACTACCGTCATCCTTCGTCGGATCAACACGCTAATTTGCTGAACATTTTGAAGATGCCTTGGACCTCCAGATTTCTTTATAATTGGGACTTACAATCCTGACTGGCCTGAATTTACAGAAGTAGCAAGTATTAAACTTAATGATAACTCTATTATAAAACAGTCCCCTCAAGAACGTCCCGATCTCATTATTTGAATTGCTAAACTGAAAATTGACGATATAATTAATGATATTGACAAGGATTAGATATGTGGAAAGGTGGCAGCAAATGTGTACACGATTGAATTTCAAAAACGTGGACTACCACATATGCGTTGGCTATTAATCATGAGTCCTCAGGATCGAATCCATAATCCAGTTGATATTGATGATATTATTTCAGCTGAATTCCAACGATCCATTATTAAGAGAATTAGTCTTAAAGTGGATGATTTATAATCCCTGTGGGAATTTAATCTAAATGTGAGTTGTATGATTTATAAAAATGGAAAATTCCAGTGCCGCTTCGGCTTTCCAAGGCAGTACAATTCAGTCACATCTCTAGCGGATGCTGAAAAACCAAAGTATCGACGTCGTTATGATCGCAATTTAGAGGAAATGAATAGAGAAGAATTTTAACATGACCGTGCTGTTTATTGAAAAGATTCTAATAGTCGCCGAATTACTCGTGATAATCTTCATGTACTGCTTCTATACTCCCGTTTATAATCGCCACTTATAATCCTCATATGCTTAAAAATTACCAATGTCACAAAAATGTCGAATATGTAGTAAATATAGGTCCGGTAAATTGTCTATATAAATACATCTACAATGGACATGATTGTGCTTCAATAAAGATTGTAGAAAATGAGACACTGCATTACACCAATTGAAGCATGCTGGCGACTATTTAGTACGAGATCCAGAAAAAAGAGCCATGTCGTTCAACGTTTAAATTTTCATTGGCCAGGACATTATCTAATGCAAAATATCTGCCAAGCCCAAGAAGATTTGGTAGATATTGGACATCAAGGCTAAATTTTGGAAGCGTATTTTCGACACAACAAGACGTTAAAACAAATGAAAAAGGGGAAATTTCTCTATTATTGGGAAATCCCCGAACACTATAAATGGAATGGCAATACCAGCACATGGGAACAAAGAATCCGTCGATTACGCGTCATTGGACGAATTCACAACGTAAATTTTGCAGCTTTTCCAGAGTGCTTCTATTTACGAGTACTTTTGTATCACGTCAAGAACGTAGCAAGTTTTGAAGACCTTAAAACAGTATATTCCACCTACAATAAAGCATGCCTTGCTCATGGCCTTGACTTTGACGATTAGCAGTGGTTCGACGCCCTAGAAGAAGCAAAACTGTCCAAAATGCCTTCTGTAATGCGAATACTCTTCACACAGATTCTTGTTTTTGGTAATCCTTCAGATCCAAAAGCTCTTTGGGAAATAATAAAAAATCAGTTGGCAGAGGATTTCATTTTGCATGCAAGACGAAATAATTCATCAAAAGATCTTGCAGTAAAGCGGTCTTATCGTATTATTGCATCGAACTTAAATACGATGGCAAAAGAAGGTCAAAATTTCAGTTTTTTGGGTGGAACGATACAGAACAGACAACATTGAGACCTATGAAAATGGACAAAGCTTGGGATTTCCAAATTTTAGTGAGTCAGCTGTTACTGGAGATAGTATGTATCGGCTTCTGCAAGGAAAACAGCTTGAAATCGTTGACAATATTTTACTGGCTGTCAATGATCCTAATTATTTTGGGAATTTTTTTCATAAATGGACCAGGTAGTACCGGTAAAACTTTTGTTTATAAGACCATGTATCACATTCTGGGTGGTAAAAATTACAAAGTACAATGCATGGCTGATACAGGAATAGCAGCAGCTTTATTGCCATTTGGACTAACAACACACAAGACCTTCGGCTTGAAAGTTCCACTTTCCTGTATAAGACCTGGTTGAAGCTGAGGTTAAGAATTAGCTCAAGTAGATGGTTTCCTACTTGACGAAGCACCCAGTTCAGTTCGTTTTCGTTTCAGAGTTCGTTTCAGAGTTCAGTGAGGTAACACCAAAATTGAATTGAATATTATTCCTGTCTGGATTTATTTTGGTGAGGTCATAATTTATTCAAAGTGAGTTGTTGACCTGAGTTAGCTTTAAGAGGATTATAAAATGGATTATCATCATTCAATGCTATCGTCAGAATAAGATGTAGTTAAGACCTCTGTGTGGCGTGAATTTATGTTAATATTATATCAAGGATTATTGATATATTTGTGATTAGATGGGACGTAAAAGGAAAAATGCTAAGCAAGAAGGCATGGACAGTTCATTTGACACCTCAGGACTCAGTTCTAGCTCGAAACCGGAAATATCGATACTAGCTGCGGATTTTAAGCAAATTCTTGTTGTTGCGAAAGAAAATGGAAATAAGTTGGGCAATATCAACAATCAATTAGGAACTCTTACCGTAAGGGTTGATAGATTTTAAAAAGAACAATCTCTAGAAACGAAAAAGATAAACAATACTGACTCGAGAATTGGAAAGATTGAAAATGAAACATCTATCCTCGAAATGCAAATAAAAACTTGCACAGATGAAATAATCGACTTACGAAGGAAAAATGAATAGTATATGTTTCGGGTTGTGAGAATGGAAGCTGCAAAGCTAGAAAATAATGTCATCATATGGAACGCAGCTTGTAGGGATAATAACCACGCTCAAGTTCTATTCACAGAGGCAGTTCGTCACGGACTGGAAATGCCCGAAGTAAATTTCACAGTTACTCATTATGATAGCAACCGTAAATTTGTGAAGGTGACACTGAATAAAAAAGACGATAAGTTTGCCATATTGAAGAACGCTAGCAAGCTTAAGGATAAGACATTCCCTGGAAACAACAGCAACCTGTTCATCAGCGATGATGTCCCAATTGAAATCCGTAAAGTGTTAAAGCTGCTTCTAGTGAAACGTGACAAATTACGAAAAGATCATGGATGTAATGCCTGGATATCGAAGGGGTTTCAGCCGAATCTGCTAGTTAAAAGACCAGACGGCTCGATTACCAAATACACATTCGATGATGCCATACCGGAGATTGACAATTTTCATAAAAATTTTTCCATCGCCCGAAGGGAAGTGCCTGTTATATTCCCTGTCGATGTTCAAATGTCGTAATGTTGTGGGTTGCACTAATAGTTCATGTGCCCAAGTAATATGAATGAAAACATTTAAATTGAAAGTGTTTTTTTTATGTTTAGTTTATATAAGGTGTATTATTATTATTTTTTTTTTCTTTCCTTTTTTTTTGTTTAGATACACATATAGGTTAAATTAAAAGTTGCGCAGATTATTCGTACGGAGGGAAAACGACTTGGAATGGAGATTATTTTTTTTCGTTTTTTTAACTGTTATTTTTTATTATGGTTTGCTGGTCTTTTGAGGCATGGTGTGGTTTATCTTAACGTGGGATTAATATTTGATAATGGATAGAGATAATCGTGAAATTCCATCATCAAGGTTAAAAGAATTTGAGCGGAATTCTCTTTCATTTCAGTCAATTTTTCAAAATATTGTAGCTGGTGATGATGAAGATACTTCTAGTAATTTTGATATCCCAAAAAATCAATATATATTTATGAATGAGCTGGTAAGAAAAAATGTAAATAAAAGTAGGATGTCGTTTTGGAATTGCCGGGGTTGTAGGACTGCGCAGGATGTGATTGAAACTTTTTTGTCGCATTCAGATACAGATATATTAGGCCTATGTGAAACTTTTTTAGATGATTTTTTAATTGAAAATATACATGTAAAAGATTACCAATTTTTTCACATCGGTCGGAAAAGACAAAAACAAGGGGGTCTAGGTGTTTTAATTAAAAATTGCATACCAGCACGTATAAGGATTGATTTTTTGCCAATGAATATTGAAATGATTTTTGAATCTTGTGTAGTTGAATGCTCTTTTCAAAATAATCGGAAGGTTTTAATTGCAGTTATTTACCGTACTCCGTCATCCAGCCAGATGGAATTTAAAAATCATTTTGAAAGTATATTGGATAAATTAGCTAGTCTTAATACTCCTTATTTAGTTATGGGTGATTTTAATATTGATTTAATGAAACTCCTATCTGCAGATCAGAATAGAATAGATAGAAATATTTTGCAGTTTTGGGAGGGCCCACTATCTTATGGACTAAACCCCGTATGTTTTGTGCCCTCTAGAATAGCTGATACATCATTTTCACTTATTGATAATATTTTTTCACCTTATAGTGCTGTTAATACATTTGTTATTCCTGATGATTCATCTGACCACTGTATAATTATGTCTGATTTTCCTATAAATTTTCTGCATAATAAAAAAAATCAAACCAAGCGTAGAGATTTTTCACATAAAAATGTGTTAAGGTTAAAAGAAGGGCTTGGTGATGTTGATTCGAGTCCTGTAATTGATGAGAAGGATCCGAACCAATCATTAGATAAATTTTATTATATTATGAATGAAAAGCTTGATCTTTTTTGCCCATATAAGAACCCGAGAGGAAAGAAACTTACCCCAAAAAAAACTTGGATAAATGAATCACTTTTGAGATCTATTAATGAGAAAAATCGTTTATATAAAATTAGAATAAAATATCCCACGGACATAAATCTCACGCGTGTTAAAAATTATAAGAATATGCTGGTCAGGATCCTTAGAGTAAGTGAAAAACATTATTATGAAAAATATTTTCGAAAGTCAGATTCCTCTAGAAAAACTTGGAGTTTGATTAATGATAAAATTGGAAGAAATAAAAAGTTGTTATACCCTGAAGTGTTATTTGATATTAATGGTAAAGAATTTAGAGGACCACAAGCTGTTGCTAAGAAGTTTAGTGAATATTTTGCTAGTATTGGATCATCTGTTGTTTCAGGAGAAGTTGACCTTTCTTTCCCAAGGTCGCATAAAAAATATCTACCGCCCACTGAAGATACGAGTATATTTATGGCCCCGGTTACTTTTGCAGAATTTCAAAATGTCTTTAAGAATTTAAAAAATCGTAATTCATTGGGATATGATGAATTCTCAACTAATTTGCTAAAAAATATTGCAGGTGTAATTTTTGAACCATTGCTTCATATTTTAAATTTATGTATTTTCTCAGGTACATTTCATAAAAGATGGAAAATTGCACATGTAATACCATTGCATAAAAAAGGAGATAAATCTGATACAAATAATTATCGTCCTATTACAATTTTATCACCATTGTCTAAAGTATTTGAAAATATTCTTAAAGGAAGGATTACTAATTATCTAGATAAAATAAATTTCTTTACAAAATATCAGTTTGGATTTAGGGCAGGTCATTCGACGGAACATGCAGTTGCAGCTCTTGTATTAGAAAAAAATGACTGCTTAGATAGTAATTATCATGTATCTACTGTTTTTTATGATGTTAAAAAAGCATTTGACACTTTAAACCATGAAATTCTTTTTGATAAAATGGAAAATTCCGGTATAAGAGGGAAAGGACTAGATATAATAAGATCATACCCTTATGGACGTAAAATCGTGGTAGATGTTGATGGACATTTGTCTAGTTTAAATGATCTTGAAGATATTGGTGTCCCACAAGGATCGGTATTAGGTCCGCTTTTATTTTTGATGTATATTAATGATCTTCCACGATGTTTGCAGGGAAATAATGGTCTTGCAATTTTATTTGCAGATGACACAGCTGTTTCTGTTAAAGCGAAGGATTCATTGATCCCCTTTTGTCATTTCAAACTCATATTGATCATTTAAGGGTGAAACTTTCGCAAAATATTGGGTCTATGTATCGTTTGCAACATGTTTTTCCATTTTCAATTTTAAAAATAATTTATCATTCTTTGATTGCTCCTTATTTAAATTATTGAACAATTATTTATTTAAATACTTTTTGGACGCATATAAAACCCCTACAGATCCTTCAAAATAAAGCAGTGAGAATACTTGGAAATTTTTTACATCGTCCATCAAAACTTAGAGATGCATCGAAAATGAAACATTATTTCTTTTCTTGAATTTATTAGATCTGAAACACATAAGAGAACTTAATATATCAATATGGCATTTTAAAATACAAGATCCTAGTAGTTATTTTTATGAAAAATCTCTGTTGATTCTGCCCCCTCCTTCGGCTCTTAGGTGTTCTGGAACATATCGAATTCCCTTTGTTAATTGTGAAAAATTTAGATTTTAAATTAGATACCAAATACCATTTATTTCAAATAAATATAGACTGAAAGATAGAATTCAAATTGAGGCATCATTTCGGCAAATATCAGTTCTAAGGAAGAAAATATTAAAATTATGTATTGATTTGTGATGGTGGAATAGAAATTTTTTTATTATTATTATTATTTTTTTTGTTTATATTTGTTACCCATTTTGGGATAGCCTTCCGTGCCTCACTTGTCCAGCGTTTGTTTTCTTTATGTTTGTTATGTTTTTTGTTTTTTTTCTTTAACCAGGTTTTTTTTTTTTTTATTTCTATTTTTTTTTATGATGAGAAAATGTTTTTTTTGTTTTGTTTTTTTTTTGTTTTTTACCCAATTTTACGAGCTGTACTCTCTGTGGGGTGTATATGTTTTTTGTTATGTTGAATTACTCAAATAAACAGTAAACAGTACAGTAAACCCATGCTTCCCAAGTATGGCCTACAAAATATAGTTCAGTTGTTGCGGTCCATTGCAAATCCAAACCTACCATTTGGTTGGAAAATTTTAGTTGCTGGAAGTGATTTCTGACAGTGTTTACCAGTTCAACCCTGAATCAACTGCAGTGAAACAGTCGATTTATCAATAAAAAAAGT
>NC_142805.1:4372346-4410346 GCF_049724085.1 Artemia sp. Qi Xiang Cuo
AACACGCATCCATGATCTTTCTTCTGGCGAAAAATGCAAAAGTCCACCTTTTTGTACATAGGAGCTTGAAACCTCTACAGTAGGGTTCTCTGATACGCTGAATATGATGGTGTGATTTTAATTCTTTTAGGGGACCTAAAACTTTTAGGTCTCCTAAAAGTTTTCATAGGTCATGGAGGGGACCTCTATAACTTTTAGGGGAACTTTCCCCCTATTTTCGAAAATCAGTCAAATGTAAACTTTCTTTGTTCACTTCTCTGTGAATTATCTACTTCTCTGTACAGTGAGACTTCTTATCTTTAGGGCCTTATGGTAGCGTTGGCCTATTACCTGGGTTCTACCGGTAGAGGATGTCTAGAACCTCTAACCATCACATAGATTATGTTTAGAGTATAAAATGTTTATTTATACATATAATACAGTGAATGTACATATGGCGAGGACAGATACAGAATTCGAACTGACTCAAATAATCTAAATTGGTAACTTATATTCAGCACAATCTGCTTCTGATAAAGACAATTCGGGTTGGGTTGTTGACCATTGAGCTTCTTCCAGACAGGAAATATTATCGCTTTATTGCAAGAAGTGGGGTTGTCGAGTGTTGATAAATTACAATGTTTGCATTTTAGACAGTGGGGTTATTCTGGGTTCAAGTGATCTTGGGAAGAATTATACATATGAATTTCTGACATATACTTAGAATTTTAATTATTGGTTTTAACCAAGAAAAACCTATTTCCAAAGTTTACAGATTTTCCCCGGGGTTTTCAAAATCTTTTTTTTCCAAAAAAAAACGATTTTCTATCCTCAAACACATGTATACTTAAAAAGAACTAGAAATAAAATTCTGACACTAAAACAGAAACAAAACGATAGACAAAAATATTATACAGAGTTGCACTCTCATATCGCTTTGTATTATCAAGCTAATTTCGTATACAGTTTACATAGCTACACCTAATAGAAAAATATCCACGCTTTCAGAGTATTTTTTAAAAGAAATTAAGTTTGAACAGAACACTTAAACAAAAATCATAATCTTCAACAGAAACTCAATGAGATTTTCTTTTACTTTCCTTTTACCAAAGCTTTAATTCTTTCTTTTTCCCAAATTATTCGGTTATTTTACTATCCATAAGACATCAAAAGGAAGTAAATACATCATTTGAAAAAGGTTGGTCAAACATCTTTCGCTTGTCATTTTTATCTTTCTATTTTTCCTATTTCAAAGAAAGCATTTCTCCTGTGCAGTTAATCAGCATAAGAACCAGCTACATCCTCATTTTGACTTAACATCAATTCCCAACACCGTTTGTACTGCAATAACATACTAATCTCTACAATCATCTTACTCTACTTATCTCTATAATTGTTTCAATACTCTCTATAATAACCTGGAGGTTTATTTCTTGTTTTCCTATTGCTTCTCCTAAGACTACATAATTCTCCACTCGAGCCTGCCTTAACCTCTATTTCCCCTTTATCTACCTCTACACTAACTAGACTAGGCTCCATTTGAACCTCATGTTGTTCGCTAGAAACGGAGCTATCCTCCATTATTTCTGAAGTTACTACTGGGGTCTTCACTGGAAGCTGGTATACAGATGATGTTGAATCGATTCTCCTATGCCCACGATTCTCTAACTCCAATTCTACGATTCTTGATTCTTCCGATATTGATTTATTTGTTATTACTGGTTGCTCAAGACAATTTTGAACAACCAAAAGTTTCTCACCCGGACGTTGACGTAAGCTATAATCATTACTGCTTTTCTTTTCATCATTAGATTTTACTTTACTATTAGCAATATTAGATTTATTAATCATATCAATTTTCTCCTGAAAAATAGAATTTAAACGTAAGAAAGTTTCTGAATCCTTTATAGGCTTTATCAGACGACCGTTTACTGTTCTTCTTACAGAAGTCCCTGAAAGTACCAAGAATAGGGAATCTTTTAAAACTTTTAAAACTATATATGGTCCACGAAATTTAAGCTTTAAACCCTTGATTTCCCTTGGATTCTGGGCTTTATCTTGGTCATAAACTAAGTCCCCTTCTCAAAAAACTGGTAGTACTACAGCATTTTTATTATTATGTAATCTTTGAGATTTTCTATGTTTTCCTATTTGTTCATCACAAATCCTGTAAATCGTGAATAAATTCCTAACTAAATTAACCATATAATCCTCATAATTGTCAAAATAGTCAATTGAAGGCAATGATAGTTGAATATCTAAAAATGAAAGAGGCTGCCTACCAAAAATTACGTGATGTGGTGAATATTTAGTTGTGGAAGAAATAGTAGAATTTAATACATTCTGAACGAGAGGCAAATAAGTATCCCAAGAATTGGGATGATCCTGACAATAAGCTTCTAATACGGATTTTGTTACCTTCACACGATTTTCACATAACCCGTTCGATTGAGGATTATAACTTGACGAAAAATTATGTTTAATTTTTCACACATCTGTGAAATGAGATTTGAACAGAAAGACTGATGGGAATCAGTGATCAAAACTTCAAAAAGACCAAAGTATGCTATCACTGACTCGCAAAGAAAATTACACATAGCTTCTGCTGTTATCTTCGGCACAGCTTTCAGGATACAAAATTTTGAAAAATGGGCAACGCCAACTAAAATATGAAAATTTCTGTTTTCAGTAGCCCCACACAATTCGCCCCCCATGGGACCAGCTGAGTCCACCGAAAACACACGGAATGGGCATTTGGGCTATTAATTTTTTCCCACCGTAGGTCTGACGTTCTGATGCACTCCCACACAGGCACAAATTACAGTTCTCGCACTACTCTCGAACTTTTGCACCCATTCCATCAAATACAAAGATACGGCTCACTCGATCTAATGTCTTCTCCATAGACATGTGACCACCAATGAGTAAGTGATCATGAGCCAGTTTTATTGCCGAATCTACTAGGACACTTGTTTTCTCGCTTAACTTTTGATGGGGAGGACTAAACTTGATGAAACTTATATATTTGAAATCAGCATTAAAATCTAATTCTTTTGATGTATCTATTGGTATCAAAATCCCGTTTTCTAGAGTTTCGGTTACCATTGAGCCGGGTCGCTCCTTACTTACAGTTCGTTACCACGAACTGTTTGCTATAAATAAAAAAATTACCCCTCTAGGTTTTGAAAATGATTTTTGCCACCTCATACTCTACATTTCTATTAATTGCCATCCCCTGAACGAACGGCATGGAAATAGATAAAATATTTTTGTACGGCGTGTTCTATGGGCATTTGTAGTCTGCAGTTATGTTGGTGTGTCACAACCCGTATTATTTTTATTTTCTTTATTTAAGAATAATACGTTTCTGGCCAAATAAATCTCAATGCAGCTACTTTTCGAGCGATTAACCGTGACTTGACTTGCCCACTCTGCAGCTTCAATTATTCTGAGTGATTGATAGGTCCATCAGTCAAGAAATGCAAGGCACAAAATTAAGGAACTTACCGTCAGTGACATGGGAAGCTCGAATAAAAGGGTTGCTCACTCCCTTTCCCTAGCGTTCATCCTCGAACGCTCCTTGTTCTGCAATACAGACCAAACTTCCAACATGTTGTGCCAGTTCATTCTATGCAGAGTCCACTTAGTCCTACGCATTATATTCTTGCTCCAAGCTTTGATCAAAGACATCTGATCAAAATTTTAAGAAAGGCATTTGATACAGCATCGTTTAAGGGTCACGCAATTTGCCCATTGTTGGCATATAGAATTTATTATTGGAAAAGCCAGGAAGAATTTTTCATGGGGAGGAGAGTTTCTAAAGGGGTATTTTCGAGGAAGAAATTTAAACAGGGGGGGGGGGGTGGAAGGACGGAAATTTCTTGGTATGATTTGAAAAACCGTCAAAAATTAATTTAAAAAACAACTTTTTTCAGCTGAAAGTAAAGAGCAGAATTAAAACTGGAAACGAACAGAAATTATTCTATATGTGAGAGGGGTTGCCCGTTCCGCAACTCTTGCTCTTACGCTAAAGTTTGATTTTTTGTTACAATTCTTTAAGACAGACTACTCAATTACAAGGGCTGTTGAATTTGAATGAGATGTAATTTAAAGAACTTTAAGACTTTAGCGTAAAGAGCGAGGGTTGCGGAAGGGGCAGTTCCTCTCATATGCAGAATAATTTCTGTTTGTTTAAGTTTTAATTTTGCTCCTTAGTTTCAATTTAAAGTATTTCTTTTGTATTTAATTATCTATATAATTCACCTATTTTTGGCACTTTTTTACAATATCATCAATTAACGGTGTTCTACATATTGTGTTTGGAGCCATATATGGGACAATATATTGGAAATTTAGCAGTTGCTCCAAAGTTTCCAATACATATAGTAGAGCTCGTAAAGATATGTGACATGTCTATGTCAAACCGTCATATTTAGTATTTTTCTAAAAGTGCAAAATGTAGGCCTTAGACGGTTTGTAGAGAAGTATAAATTTCCTAATTTGCCATATATAGGCTATTGCAAGACCAGAGAAGCCAATTCACGAACATTTTCACAAAAAAAAAGTTTTTCAAAATCAAGGGGGGGGGGAGCAATTTATTTGTTTTTGTATAAAAATACAAAAATGTATTTTTCAAAATTTTGGAGTGAGGGGGAGTTTCCTCCGGCAATTGTAGGGATTACCACTCTTTCCTAAGCATCATACCTTTGCTTGCCCGTATACAGGATTTTTGTTAGGGGGATCTACCATAAGAGTTTTTGGCTGGGGTGGGGGTACCAAGACAGTGAAGAAGATTATGCTTGGTACCCATGGAGTTGTCCAATGACTCAAAAAGGTTTATCTACATTTTTAGACCGTTTGACCGTTTTACGATTCGAAGAATCGACACATTACGATTTTTGGAGAGGAAGGGGTCAAATCATGCACTACTCCCCCGTCTTCGATACAACCCTGTGCTGATGTAGTTTTACAGCTTAAGAAAGTTTTCTAATGTAATCAAGATTGTTAGCTCCCGATTATTCTACATTGAATAATGATAAAAGGCACACGAACAGTTTAGACAAAGTTAAAACATAGACTCTCTTGCAGAGTATACCCTCGGCCATAATCCCTATGGATTGAGGTTCCAGCGATTGCCTAGTAGTTTATACATTTGAGAATACTGGGAACAGACTCGTTCCTATGGATAGATGTGGGTATAAAATATCTAGAAAGGACAGAATTTGACATATTAACGAGTAGAACCCATAAGACCCCTAGAAACAGAGTTAAAGTTGACTCTCGCAGATATGCTTTTATAGAAGCATCCATAGACTTTTATTCTTCAACGTAAAAATAAATTCCTAGACACGTAGAGGAACATCACTAACCTCAATATATTTTGATTCTATAACCCTATTCGATGTAAACTGAACTGGATTACTCCGCTAACTGAGCGCTTAGAACTGACAAGGTTCACTCTTTCTAAGATCAAGGCTTTGAGAGTGAGCAGTTAAAGAGAGTGAAAAGAGGCCTTTCTGTTGGGGACTCGGAATCATTGGACAGAATTCAGAATAAAAATGGGATTGCTGGACTAATTTAAGATCAAGTTTCATTCAGGGGTTTATTTATCTTGGGATTTGGAGCCTATATCGTGTTTCTCTCGAAATTAATAAGTTTTGATTCATTGTTTACTTTGCAACGCTTTCAATGTAATGCAATTTTGTAGAAAGAAATTGTGTGAAATGAACTCTTAATCTGTAACAATTGGCCATTAAAGGTTTAAAAAACCTTAAAAATAAGTTGAAAAAAAGTGCAATAGATATTCCCCTGTAAAAGTCAAAAATAAATGAAGTCTTTTCAAATTAAAGTAAAGAGCAACGTTGAATTTAAAACGAATAAAGGCTTTTCTGAACGTATGACCGATTACGCTCCTCTAAAAAACCCACCATTAACGCGAAACTTCAGTGTGTTCTATAATGAAAACTCTCTACGTTACCGTGTGCGTACTTGTTGATTATCCAAGCTAAATAAAGGTAAAAAAAAGTTTAACTAAATACAGAGTAATATTAAAGCTTAAACCTCACATCGGCACTGTTTCTGTTTTTAAGAAAAACAGAAACGGAAAAAAACAGAACAGAAACAGGTCCGTCAAAAACGGGTGACCTGTTTCTCCTTTTTGTTCTGTTTTTATTTTATTTTTTTTTCGAATAATAGAAACCTAAACAGGTTAGACAAAAAACAGAAACAGAATTAATAACAGAAACGGAAAAATAAAGAGATAAAAAAAAAAAAAAACAGAACAGAAACAAGTTCTTCGAAAACAGGTAACCTTTTTCACCTTTCTGTTCTGTGCAGTTAAATAAGGTTTTAACTTAAACATTTGTGAGGCCAAATTGATACCAAACTTTTTTCGCACCAACGATGTGACTACGGTGCTATTTTTCTAAATAGAACGTCGGGCGGTAATGTTATTACTGCCCGAGAAAAAAATGAGGGGAAATTTACCATTTGAGGCTGAATCAGGAATGGTCGCAACTATATTTCCATTAATCATTATTTTAAAAGTTTATTAAGAAAACAAGATTTTTCCTCATTTTGAGAAAAAGCAACAAGTCCCTCGAAAAGGGCTACAGAACGAAATAAAAAGTGCACCATTTTGGTTGAAAGCTCTAATCGGGCGAAATAAAACAACAAGGAAAAGTCTTTTTTTTGCATGAGAAGCACTGATGTTTCTTCTTTCTTTCTTGTTCTTGTTTATTCGTCGCTAGCAAGGCACCTGATGATCATAGCGAGATGTTTAAGGTCTCATTTAAAAGTTATTTTTATAATCTTTTCTTGATAACGCCGTCATAAAGTGCCAAATGGTGCTAAAATTGGAAGTTGTTGGTGTCATTTCCGAATGGAAAGGCTGGGAAGCATCAAAAGGGAAAAAAATCATATCTCCATAGTTTAAAATCTTAAATCTAAGGTTTACTAGCCACCCTCTTGAATACTCCTTGTCCCAGCCAGTTAATAAGTCTCACTACCAGTCTCACGTCTGCCAACTACCAAAAGTAGCTAGGTACTGCAACATCGTGAAGAGATGTTTCATGGCTCATTTTAAATCTGTTAATCGTATTTACATGCTTTTGTAAATTCTTCCTTATAAAATTATCATAAAGTGTTATATGACACCATGGGCGCCCATAAGCTGAATTCCAGGGGGGGGGGCAAAACTCGTCTAATTGGCACTTTAATGCTACATAATAGGAATCTCAGAACAAAAAATCAGGCAGCATCATTCAGCCTGGGGAGGGGGGCAGGGGCCCCTCCCCAGCTCCCCCCCCATATGGGCGCCCATGTATGACACTAAAAATGGCGATATTTTTTTCCATTTTGGAATGAAACCGTAAAAAGGTTACTATTATAATGTACTTGGTTGAATATCCTTAGCTGAAGGTTTAAGTCCACTCCTCTTGGACATTCCCCTTCCCAGCTCTTTAAGTAAGTGAAAAATAAAAAGCACTTTCTAAAAAAACTGCCTAATGGAAAAAATTCATTTATGTTAGGATTTTAAATATCAACTTACTTGCGAGTTTAAAATTTGATAATGTTGAAGATGGTTGGAATAATTTTAGAAAAATATTTTGTGAAGTTGCTGAAGGTGTCTTAGGAAAGAAAGCTAGAACTGCAGCTAAGAATATAAGTGAAAAAGCTTTATGTTTGATAGAAAGGAGAAAGGACTTGTACAAGAATTATCTTAGTGATACATCATATGAAAACAAAAGGAATGTAAAGAAAGTGGAGAAAGATTAAAATATGAACTAAAGAGGTGTAAAATAGAGGCCATAGATAAAATTGCCGAGGATCTGGAAGATGCAGCTAGACGGCATAATAGTAAAATATTGTACTGGCATGTTAACAAATTGAGAGGGAGTAGTCAATGCGGACTTGGCCTCGTTAAAAATAGGGATGGGGCCGCAATTAGCGATAAGGAAAAAACTAAAGAGAGATGGGCCAAACATATTGAGAATTTTCTTAACCGAGATAGGGTTAAAGGAAGAGATACAGAGGAAAATGAAAAAGTTTGTGATACCTTGGATGTGAAGGAAGATTTGTTTTGTGAGGAGGAATTAGCGACAGTACTAAAAGGACTAAAAAAATAAGGCTCCAGGTGCTGATAGGGTGATAAATGAGTCTCTTAAATATGGAGGCTCTGAGGTTAGAAATAAGTTACTGAAGATTATGAATACGATTTTTGAAAAAGGGAAGTACCTAACGATTTTAGGAAAACTTTAATTACGCCACTTTATAAGAAAGGTGATAAAAGTGAGTGTGGTAATTATCGAGGGATTAGTCTGGTCTCTGTAGGTAGTAAATTACTTAGTAATATGATACTTTTTAGACTGAGAGATGCCGTAGACAAAGTTTTAAGAGAAGAACAGTGCGGTTTTAGAAAAGGTAGAGGATGTGTCGACCAAATTTTCACTCTTAGGTTAATAATTGAGAAGTGCCTAAGTTTTCAAACACCTTTGGTCCTTAGACAAATTATGAGCAAGCGTTCGATTCTGTTGATAGAAGGGCTTTAGTAAAGAATTTATGCTTGTATGGTATACCAGACAAATACATTAAAGTGATTAGTGCTATGTACGAGAATAACACTGCTGCGGTTAAGGAAATGAGGTAAGCAGCTGGTTTTGTATTGAATCAGCAGTTAAGCAGGGTTGTGTTCTATCCCCATTTATATGGATTATTTTGATGGACTTTGTCTTAAGGAGCACAGTGAAGGCAATGGGAGACCATGGAATCAAATGGGGAGGAAAACGTCTCCTGGACTTAGATTATGCTGATGATTTAAGCATCCTAGATGGAAGTGTGAGCAAAATGAATGAACTTTTAGAGGTTTTGCAAGTTCAGGGTGCTAGAATAGGTTTAAAAATTAATATTAAGAAGGCTAAGCCCGTGAGGCTAGGAATAAATGAAGACGAAAAGGTGACCTTGGGTAATGAAAAGATTGATCAGGTGGACAGCTTCACTTACCTTGGTAGTATTATTAGTAAAGATGGTTGGAGCAGTGAACATGTCAAAAGTAGAATAGCCAAGGGTCAGGGTGAATTTTCACAGTTAAAAAAAGCTTGGAAAAATAGGAAGATAAGTCTGCAAACCAAGATTAGAACATTAGAAGCTACAGTGATGACAGTGGTCAAATATGGCTCTGAAGCATGGGCGCTCCGAAAAGCGGATGAAGATTTGCTTGATGTTTTCAAGAGAAATTGCTTAAGGATTGTTCTGGGTACACGGCTAACTGACCGTATTTCAAACAGTAGGCTATACGACAAATGTGGTTCAATACCGCTCTATAGGGCTATAATGAAAGAAAGATTGAGATGGCTAGGGCACGTTGTGCGGATGAAGGATGACAGATTTCCAAAGATTGTTCTTTTCGGCCAACCGTCAAGGGCTAAGCGGAAAGCAGGTCGTCCTCGTCTGGGGTGGGAAGACGTCATTAAGACAAATTTAAAGGAAATGGAAACTTCATGGGTGGGCGTGAAAAGGGGGGCTTGGAATAAATTGGGATGGAGGAGGAGCGTGCGTAGCTTTATTGACCTCCGATGGCTTTGTACAGCGGTGAGTTGTTAGTAGTAGTAGTAGTAGTATCTTACAGTAAAATTTAATTACGAAAACATTTTTCGGGAGCTTCCCAATAGATATTGAAACGCTCTTTTTTTTATTCTTTTTACTCCTCAAGTACAAGACAGGCGCTGAAACATTCCTGAAAGCTGTTTAAGGGACTCATTTCAATGCTAAATCTTACATATATGTTTTTTGTGTAATCTTGTCTTGACAACGACATCGTAAAAGTAGTATATCTATAGTAAGTCCGATGGTGCCCTACCTATTTAGGTCAATAACATCATCGAAAGTTGTTTTTTAAACCATGCTATAGTAATCACTAGTGGGCCCTGCCTATTTAAGTCAAAAAAACATTGAAAGGTGTTTACAAAACTATGGTATAATAATCATCAGCACGCCCTGCCTATTTAGGTCAATAATACCAATGAAATTGTTTGCAAAACCATGCTATTAATGATTCCGAGCGTGCACTGCCTATTTAGGTCAATAATGTCATTGAAACTTGACTACAAAAAGCCTGTTCCCTGACTCATGTATATAAGAAAGGATATTTTGTGTAGTTTTTCATAGTAGAGAATCATTGCTAAGAGGGATAACTGTGCAAAAACTGTTTTTATTATCTTTTTGAAAACACTTTATTTACTATTGAAATGATTGGTTCTACACTATCAGAGGTTAATAGAATAGACAATGATGATATGAAGACAACAGTCTCCAATATAGCAGTAGAAATTGCAAAAGGTTTCTGAATAACTTTTGAATGGGATGATTTGTTGGTAGATATGTGGTTTCATTGAGCAGGTATAAGATGGAGTAACAATTGTGTTTTATAGTACAAATTTGTTTCTGAGGGCACCTCTAATCATTAAAAAATTATTACTGCTATCATTATTATTCAAATACATTCTTAGACCACACTGGCTATACATGACAAACGAAACTCAGAGAAGAGAGAAAGTAACAAAATGAAAAATAAAATCAAAAACGGTGAAAAAACGAGGATTTTGTCAGCCAGCGAACCATGAAGAAGACAAAATATAAGAAAATATTTCGAAAAGCACCACCGCAAATTCGTCCTAATTGCTAAACAAAAACAAAAAAGAGAAAAAAAAAAAAAAACGAGAATCTAACCTTTCGAAGTTTCCTGTACACAGACAGAATAGACACTTAATAAAAAACCAGGCAGGAATCAATGAAAATTAAATTTAACAAGATGATTGTGTAAGGATCTTTCGTCTTGCATTAATTTTGGCTGGTCTACAATTTCGGTTTTCATTAGATATGCAAATAGGTTCTTTTAAGTTTTTTCAGGTGAAAATATTGATTGAGTCCTTCAAGATTAAACTGTCGTAAATTGGGCTTAATGAAATATCTCCAGTATCTCTATTTATTGCCAAATTTTGGTTCATATATTTTTTTATCTCAATTACCTCCTTAAAAGTTTGTGGTACGCCATTAACAGTTGATATTAAAGTTGCCTCGTCAAAAAGAACTAGATGGGTCGGGTTTACGAAAATATGCGAAGCCAATGCCGAATCAAAGTTGTCATTGTTATTTTTTAATCTCAGGGACTTGTCTATTGAAATTTTGTGCTCATGCAAACGTTCACCTAGTTGTTGATGGGTTCTACCAATGTAAAATTTTCCACAAGAACACGGGATTCTGTAGACACCACTACCCAGTACAGGGTCTGTTGTATCCTTTCCTGAGTTAAAAAAATGTTCAACCTTTTGTTCGGTTCTGAAAGAAACCGAGAGATTATGTTTATTTAAAATTTTTCTAAGTTTATCGCCAAGTTTCGGGATGTATGGTAAAACGATGAAAGTTTTTTTCTCAATTGCCGGTGTAACTGAATCAAGGGGGACAAGCTGCCTATTTTGTTCTTTTATTTTTTTTAATCGTCTATCTATTATATTTTCAATGAGTTTGATTGGTTACCCATTACAAAAAAGAATATCCTTGACGTAATTTAGTTCAGAATTTATATGATTACGGGAACAAATTTTTAAAACTCTGTCGACTAAAGAGATTATTACCCCTCTTTTTACAGAAGGAGGGTGGTGGGAAGAGAAATGTAGATATCGATCATTATGAGTCGGCTTTCTATATATAGAAAATTCAAGACCAGGATTAGTTTTTATAATCAAAACATCTACGAAAGGCAACTTACCTGAATCTTCGAGTTCCATTGTGAACTGGAGATTCGAATCATAAGAGTCCATATGTGACAAAAAATCTCTTAGAGAGTTTTCTCCATGTTCACAAATAGAAACGATATCATCAACAAAACGAATCCAGATGGAGTGTTTTAAGTGGAAACTATTCAAAGCAGACTGTTCTATGAAATCCATGTAAAAATTTGCCAAATAAGGAGACAAGACAGTGCCCAGGGATAAGCCCATTATTTGAAGAAAAAATTTGTTTCGGAATTTAAAATACGAGGAGTGTTTGTTGCAAATACGGACAAGGGTCATTATTGTATCAATTTCCAAAGTTTTGTAATCCGACCAAGCTGAATTTTCCTCTAATTTTCTTTGTAAAATTATTTTGTTACTTTCTCTCTTCTCTGAGTTTCGTTTATCATTATTATTTTTTGGAAAATCCACTATACAGTAAATAATGGCCACAATAGCTGACAGATAGAAATAGAGAATAGACAAAACTTGTCATCAAATGAAATTTATATTTGAATAAAGAACAAATAGTAGCAAGTTGCATTTAAGTTAAAATACAAACCCTCAACTTGACAGGATGCACTATTAGAAGGTGTTAAGGATGGCTCATCGTCTATCTATTATGATTTTATTTGAAGTTACAGCTTAATCATGTCTGTTATTCTTGAGTTACCAAACTATGTTTGAAGATTGGGTCCAAGTCTGCCTTAATGAAGTATGGACTGATATGTACACTCCAAAATGTATCAAGAATAAATATCCTAAAATAAATATATTTGATGGGTACTCTAAATTGTAAACGGTTCAGTCATCAATTAAAATGTCGGTTTTACCATCAGTTAAAGGCAATGGCCACCTTCCTCTTAATTTGTCCCAATTCTTTTCAATTCAGGTTTCATGTCGCTCTTTATTTTTACCTGAAAACTTGCTTTTTAACTTAATTTTGTATTTTTTTTTTTTTTTTTTTTTTTTTTTTTTTAGGTAAATCTTAGACTGCGTAATAATTCTTCGACAAATAATGTGTGGACGAAACGAAATATCAGGTGCAATTGCGCCCTTCGAAACTACTAGATCAAAAGCAATATTTAGTTTCTTTAAGTAAATCACTACCCAATTATATTTTTCTCGCAATATTTTTTTGACCCTGTTTCAGACAAAACTCAGGAGAAACAAGTTTATTGATGCAAAATCATTATTCCTACTTAAAAATTATTCTAATTGACTTAGGTGTCCTGCTGGGCGCTGCTCGACTTACAAAGGGACGTCTGCCTCCTCCATCTTTTTCGGTCCATTGCGAGCGTTTGCACTTTGTTTGTTCTGATGTTTGCCATCGCCAGGAACTTGGACAGACTGTCGGACCATCGTGTCCTTGATCGGCCACTAGGTTGCTTCCAGTGGAGTTTCATAGGGTCAAAATCAAAGATAGTCTTTACGGGTATGGGCAGGGGCATATGAATCAGGTGTCCGAACCATCGTAAGGGCGCCAAGCTCGCTGCTTGGGTAAAAAACCAAAACTGCTTGGGCTCTTCAAAAACCTTCTCGGGCTCTTCGACTGAAATACGTCGATGGCCAAGTTGTGGCTGATGCATGCCATGTCTCAGCTCCATAGATCATCACAAAACCGACGAGGGTGTTGAAAATTCGAAGTTTAGTTGAACAACACATATTTGGTTTTCGCCAAAGGGGAGGGTTCAACCTGCCCATGGATATCCTTGCATACAGGTTAAAGAGAAGCGAACCATCTAAAGAAGTTGTGGTCCCAGGTAGGTGAACCTTCGGACAACTTCAATACTGGTTGTTCTGTCTATCATTTGTTATATTCCAAGTAGTTGTATTTTTGTTTTATTCCAGTTTGTCTGCTGTTCCACTATTGCCGTCTCTTCTCGTAAGACTCGAAGCGCTTCCAGAAACTGATCCATGGAGACTACTAGAATGGCCAAGTCGTCAGCAAAATCAGCATCTGAGATGACGCAATCTTATAATTTGAGCCCAAAGCTGAGAAGTGAAGTCATCCTTGTCATGGCGTGTTCTATGATGACGTTGAAGAGCTCTGGGGCCTCTGAACATTCTTGAAGTGCCCCTATCGTGATTTCAAAGAATAGGCTTTTCCAGCCTTCGACTTGAACACAGCTCTGTCTATTATGGTGTAGAGCTTTAGAGAGGCTGTGGTATTTCTCAGGAAGTCCGGTCGATTCAAGAATCTGCCAGAAAGCTTCTCGATCCACTAAGTTGAACACAGCACGGAAGTCGACGAAGGAAAAAAGCTTTCGATCGGAACTCCGTGGATTTGTCTATTATCTGTTGAATCGTGAAAATCTTCTCGGGGGTTGAACGGTCCAACATAAAAGCAGCTTGATTCAATCGCCGAATCCTACGAACAATATTCCACCATCGATCCAGCAGAACCATGGAGAAAAGTTTTCTGGTGACTGACAGCAGAGTTATTTCATGGAAATTCCAGCAGTCACTTCTAGAGCGGTTCCTCTTCCATAAGGGGGAAATGAAACCCTGTCATCAGTATTTGGGAATTATGTCAGTTTGCCAGAAACCATTATCTATCTCAGAATGATTTTATTTTCAATGTATTTTTCATTGCTCCTTTTATAAAGATTAATTGCTTTGGGATATTTGATAAGCGATGAAAATACCATTTGAAAAGATATATATAGACGTTCTATATGAAATTTGAACGCAAATTTTCTACAAGGACTGCATTCGGGCCCTGAGCCATGGTTGTTGAATAGTCAAGTCAACCTTATTTCTGACAAGACCCCAAACATCAAAAATTTGCATCTTTGTTAATGAGCCAATTATCATATTAGCATGGAAAATTTTCAAAGATATTATAAGACCACCTTTTTCAAAATCAATTGAATCCATAAGCAACATTCTCAACATCCTTCAGTTACTAAGCGCTTTATCATCTTTTTGACGGGAGTTGATGTGAGTCAACTAGGATTAGAGGATAAAACAGACAGAGTACGCGTGACTAAACAGGGTAAAATGCTTGAAGTTGAGTTTAAATTAACTCTAGTCGATTATAGTTGCAGCAGAAGCTGCAACCTAGTAAAGAGTGAACCGTAGCCCATAGTAACAAAAAGTTGAAAAACATGTTTTGAAAAAAGCTGCCTAATGAGAAAAATTGTCATTTGACACTGGTTCTGAAAGGGAAACTATTTTTTCGGCTAATGTTAATAGTAAAAGTTTATTGCTTAAACAAATTTATAATGATTTCGAAAAAGAGACCGAAACCCCTCGAAAACGGTGTCAGATCAAAACAATTGATGCACCATCGGAATCAGCATAGTTGAAATCCTTATATAGGATAGTTACTGTTTATTGATCGAAGGATAACTGATAATTAGTTGTAAATGGCTTAAAAATGGTCAGAACGGTGATTGCCGCCGCGCGCGCAAATATTTTGACTTGCAGTATTTTTTAACAACTTGCACTCTTTTTTGGTGCCATCATTTGGCAACCCTGCCGCCAACGGCTATACACGATTTGTAGAGGAAGAAACCCCGCCAGGTGTACCAGGTGGTCAGAAGACAGAAAAACAGAAAAGAAAAAATTAGTTACTAAATATATTAAACATAGCCAGGAAGTAATAATTAGACCTCTTAAAAAAGAATTACAATTGCCAGAAAAAAAGACGAAGGGCAGCAAATAAAAAAAAGACAAATCTTGGGAAAGGATGAATCAGATTAAAAGGTTACGCTCAACAGCTATCTCGAATACGCGTGTAAAGTAAGAGGGAAACAATAAAATATAAATCGTGCAACCACTCAGAGGTCATAAGATAATTAGTATATACTTTTACGTCTAAAAGCCCGTAATTAAATATTGATAATTGGGGTCGCTTTTTGTATGAAAACTAAATTAAAATCGTGCTGCACGAAATCAAGATAAATTACTACATAGACAAAAAAACAGAGGGGAAATGCCTTAAAATCGCTCGTTTAATGATCAATTTTAAAATGTGCAAAATTTTGTAAAATATCAGACTGAATTTATGGGCTCATCCTTCGTCAGCCCATTGAAAATTTGGGATATTTTATATTTGTAAGTTTGTGTCAAATACAGACAAGTAGGCCGACATGATTTTCCGAAAAGAAAATCTGAAAATACAGTCACGAGTCCAATTGGGTATATTCTTGTCATATTAAATAAATTCTTAGGTTATGTAATTTTTTAAGTGCCAAAAAAATTAAGCTTTGAGCCAAAGATAAAAATTGAGATTATCTTCCTACAATTCAAACAAATACAACTTAAAAACAATAGGGAAATTTTTTTTTCAAGACAGTGTAATTTATACTAGTGAATATTTCGGCCCTATTTCCAAGGGCCGTTTTTAGCACAACATTAAATAAAAAAATATATATATATATATATATATATATATATAAAAACAAACTTACATTAAAATACGAAGTTTAAAAAACCGCTGTTAAAAACCTTTAAAATAGCCCTAGTATCCTTACTTCAACGAAGTTTAACCAGTACTGATAAATAAAATGACGACAGAGGATGAGTTCATTCAAACGAAATAAAATGAAATTATTAACTGCAAGTTTTCAGAGCTAATCTTGCTTTTTTTTTTAGCAGCTAGTCTTAAAGGCCTTTTTGTAACGGGTTTATTATTATTGTCAATTGGTTTAATAAAATATTTTGTTAGATCATTTAATAATCAGTTAATAATTTCACTTTATTTCGTTTGAATGAACTCATCCTCTCTCGTCATTTTATTTATCAGTCCTAGTTGAACTTCGTTGAAGTAAGGATACTAGGGCTATTTTAAAGGTTTTTAAAAGCGGTTTTTTAAACTTCGTATTTTAATGTAAGTTTATTTTTATATATATATATTTTTTTATTTAATGTTGTATTGAAGACGGCCCTTGGACATAGGGCCGAAATATTCACTAGTATAAATTACACTGTCTTGAAAAAAATTTCCCTATTGTTTTTAAGTTGTATTTGTTTGATATGGAAAGGCAGTGTGGTCTTCGTCAATATTTGCTTTCTACAATTCTATTGTGAAAAGTGTACTTTCATTTCAATTGTCTGTGCCACTAATCTCCAATTTCCAAAAGATATCAAAGATAAAAAAGATATAAAAAAAGATAAAAAAAAGACAAACAAAGATAAAAAAAGATATCGAAGATAAAAAACTAAAAAAGAAGATCTGATATGTCGGGTCTTTGGGTATAAAACAGAACTCGGTAAGAAGCCCGGTCCTACCCGTTTCGACCTTTCGCGGGTCGAGGAAGTGGATCCATAAATTCTTGTCTTGATCACAATTACCACAAGATGATTTTGAATCCGGACTTTGTGGGAAGTAATGTTAGTTTCTTATTGCCGATTAGCCTTAACGAAACCTGACGTCTGCAAAGGGGATATGTCCTTAAACTCTTTTTGTTACGATATCTACCACAAAGTATTTGTTGTGTCTCACCCAATTTTGGTGAAAAGTGAGAGTAGGCTAACTGTCCTAGTTTTCCCTTCTGGGGGTTCCACAGGATTCCAAATCCACTATAAGACTCTGTTGGGTCACAGGCAAGCTTCTAAAAAGTAAATGCTAGTCTTATTACTGTGATTTTTTTTTACAGTATGCGCTTAATCCAGCATTCTGAGGATGGTGTCAGAGTTGACAATAACACTTTCTATTATTAGCCTAATTACCTAATGGGCTAGTTGGTTTCTTTTAATACAACCTGAGGAATAGCCGTAGTTATGCCCTCAATTGCCAGAGCTTGACCCAGCTCCGTGATCTTTCTTCTGGCAAAAAATACAAAATTCCACAGTTTTGTAGATAGGAGTTAGAAACCTATACAGCAGGATTCTCTGATACGCTGAATCTGACGGATTTTCATTAAGATATTATGACTTTTAGGGGATGTTTCCCCCATTCTTCGAAAATAAGACAAATGTTCTCAGGCTTGTAGCTTTTGACGGGTAAGACGAGACTTGATGAAATTTATATATTTGAAATCGGCATAAAAATCCGATCCTTTTGATGTATCTATTGGTATCAAAATTTCGTTTTTTAGAGTTTCGGTTACTATTGAGCCAGGTCGCTCAATAGTAGCAGTAAAAAATAAAAATAAAAAAATTTAGGTACTTTATCTGTTAAACAGAACACACCCAATAAGTGAAGTTAGGTTAATCCTAATGAAATATACCAAACATGATGATAATAAAATACTTAAATAGTGAGACAAAATTATGGAAACTACAACAAAGAATTGTGGAAAGCAGGCCGCGCAGAACGCATTATATTAAATATATAATCCAACTTAACCTAACCCGACCCCTAACCACCGCTATATATTAAATGTTTAATAAAAAATATACATACATCATAATGTTCTCACTGAAAATAAGCATATCATAACCGATCCAGGAAGGGAAACCGGTTTCTGTCAGATCTTACATAGCGTAATTCTTGAGTGTGTTCCGTTTAACGGACAAGTCCCAAAAATTATACAAAAAAACTAGATTACTAAATGATCTTGAGAAATGTGGCTTAATAGCGCTCTTTGTCCTTTACCGGAAATCCTGTGTTCATAGTACTAATTAGTACAATACTTACTTTTTAAATTAATTCCAGTTTCTACATGAATGAAGATGCAGTCTGAATTGTTTAGTATCTTGTCGGGAAATTTTATTTGGTCTATTGATTTATCATTTCACTTAGTTTACTCTTTTTTGCATCACCTTTGGCAAGGATACCGCCAGGAAATATGGCGAGGTTACTTTGTCCATTTGATAATGTACGAAAAATAAAACTTGTTCTTACTTCCTAGCGCTACAATGAAAGAAGCGTTAAGATACGTTAAGAGAGGTATGGTTGTGTCTGAGATTAGGAGCGGTGACCATTCTGCGTATTATGTTAAATTGTAAAGATTTTGGTTCTCGGCGTCCAGGAATGGACCGAGTATTTTGATTATGTGTGATATATTCTTTTCATTTGTTAATAAACCCATTGAACATTGAACATACTTAGGCCACGTTTCCAATGTCATGTGAGATAATCGTCCCTGAATTTGGTTGGAAGAGGTCATAAGAACGGTTTTGTTGGACATTCCAGCTTCTTGGGAGGGGTAAGAAGTTAAGCTTCAAATAGATTGTCATTTTCGGCAAACCGTATAGGGCTGAACGTAAAGCATGTCGCCGTCCGTTTGGGCGGGAGTAATGTCGTAAATTGAAGGGAAATAGAAAATTCTTGGGAGGGTGCATACAGGGAGGTGAATAGATTGGGATTAAGGAGGATAATGCGTAGTGGTGAGTTGTTGTTAGTAGTAGTTTAAATAGTTTATGGTGGAGTTTAGTGTGCACAGCTATATTGCAACGCACAATGGGTTGCACACTAATTTTAGTGGGTGAAATTAAGTAGCATTATTTTTTCCTCTGTTTTCATTTTCTCAAAGGCAAACTTGAGTTTTCTCTCTTATCAGTTTGGCTGTTTTAAACAAATGAAAAGAAAACAATCTTACTCACAAAATCACTTCGACAAAACGAATTTTAGAAACTAAAATCATAAAATAAGTTCTTTTTTAACATAGGTTCAGCCAAGACTGACAAAATAAAGAATTTTGTGTTTCAAGCTACCTAGATTGAATAAAAATTGAAACAATTACTTTTTGCTTTATTTGCCCTTTTTGCTGCCAATCTTGTATTCCTTTTCGAAGCGAGTTAATTTTGATTGGGTCCTAATTTTAATTTGTTCTGTATTAATTTGGTTTTCATAATTAATGTTGTGTTCATAGGGTTGAGTGTGTTCTCGCAGTATTTACACCGTTTCAGTATTGACTCAGAAAATCCATGATTTCTAATTCTTCATAAAAAGGATTTTCGGTCAGTGGATGTTTATTAAGCCTTTCTCGCTTTGTTATTGCTTAGCAAATGTGATTTTATCATTCGAAAGTTGTTTGCCATGGTTTCTCTCATTGCTATTTTAGAAAAATTAACTATTTTCACTTAGGAGATAGAACTATTCAACATTTTTTGCAGCATTTTTGTAGCATTTTTTAGTCCTGAAAAATGCTTTAAAATGAAAAGTCAATTTTGCCACTACAGTATTGTCAGTGACCCTTGATAATAGTAACCAAAACTCTAGAATAAGGAGTTTTAATAAAAAAAATACATGGATCGAAGCAATCGACTTCTTATATTAATTCGAAATATACAAAATCTAGCCGGTTTAAAAGTACCTACTAAAGCTAGGAGCATGGGAAAGTTTACTTGATTTTGGAAAAATGAAACTAAAAACCCCCAAAACGCTAAGTGACCTGTATAAAATTAATCGACAAAGTTTAGTATAGCAGTTAAGCAAGACACTAACTTTTGAGAAAAATATCTTCAAGGTTTAACTATTTACGCTGAAGCATCTCTGATACTCAACTCAAATAAAACTATATAAATTTCTATTAAACCCCTCCTCCCTTAAAAAATTTATTGAACCCTTCTAGGAATTGTATTTTGATCACACTATTATTCTTAAGTGATTACATCATAGTAATAGTCTTCATTTTTATCTTATGGTTGCGAAAGAAGCTGAAGAATATTAAATCACACCATGAGGCACCTAAAGCACCATCTATAATTGGCTGGTTACAGAGCTCCTTCTCATTCAAAATAAATACTAATCGTCAAAACTTAACATTTCTCTTCGTTTTCTAAAGAAAATTTCTGTATATTCTTTTCTTCGACCACACTGCCGTTCTATATTTTCAAGTGGGGATAAATTCATTTATTCAGACAGTGAAAAAATAGGTACAAAAGTACAGATATTTTGATCACATATACAGCGACAGTCATCAGTGGTATTACTAAAATAATATCTAGCTTTTTAATACAAAAAAAATAAATAACTTTTAGGGTCATTCACAATATAATGAACTCCTGATTATTCACTATATTATTTTCAGAGAGAGTTCACTGACAAAGTTGATTAACAGTCTTGATATAAATTTTCTTCTTCAATCTTGACCAAAATAAAACAAATTTCTAGTGAAGGTGGCAAAGTTATTTATTTTTTGTGTATAAAAATTCTAGTTTCAATTATATTATTTTAGTAATACTACTGATGACGGTCGCTGTAAGTGTGATCGAGATATATACTTTTGTACCTGTTTTTTTTTTCACTGTCTAAATAAATGGATTTATCCCCATTTGAAAATTTATTTGTTCGTAAATTTCTATATTTTTATCATTACTGAATTTATCTTTGTTTTGGATAAATCTATTGGCATTTTGGGTTAAATAGTGTAAAAATAAATAAAGTTGTCATAGGTTGAAACGCAAAAGGGTTATCCACAAACGTGTAGTTTCCTAGAATTTTAGTTCAGATTGTTTATAATTGTTCAAGGACAAAATACACTATTTAACACTAAACAGTTAATTTCATGTTCATTAATGCAAGGATTAACTATTTGGATCTAAATTGTTTTAACGCCTGAACTCCAACGTCTTTTTTTTCTCAATTGCTCTGCGGGTGTCATAACGTTAATAGAATCTGAAATGAAAAGGAAATTGACCTGAAAAAGGACCTGCATCTAAATCTTCTCCCCAAAAATCAATTGGAATTGTTGGAATTGTTTCCATCCTAGGAATTGTTTATACTGCAAATATTCATGTTGTACCTATACTGCCTTGTTTTTGCCCACACAACCGTGAACAAATTAGAAAATACTAGACTAAATAAATTGGTGCCTGATTCTCCAAATTTTTTCGAGTTTCCTATTGTAGATACCGGCTTCTTTGTTGCTTCGTTGAACTCTAAAAGTCAATGGTGTAAGCGTTTTTAGGCAAATTCTCCTTATCTCTAGATGCCTGCCTATCAAATTTCAATCAATTCTACAGAGTTTAGTTAGGGAAGTATGTAAAAAGAAGTGGGGTATACTTTGAAAAATCTATCGCCCTTGTCTTTTTGCCGAAGGTACTTATCCCAGAAGTCTCGAGCATATCTGAGAACTTTCATGTAAATTTTGGAAAAGGAACTCATTAGAAATTTTACTGGGTTGGGTTAGTTGTAAGAGTTGGGTTTCAAAGTTGTTCTATCTTTTGTGATCGCCGAGCAACAACTCTGTCCAGCTACTTTCATGTTTATTTTTCTCTTGAATTAGTATTAACCAATTTTATTTGATAGTTACCATTTATAGTTAATCATAGTTTCAAATCTATGGATGACCTTCAAAATGCAGCATAAGTAAATTTTCCCCTCTTTTTGTAGCATCCATTCACTGCTGATGATCCTGCAACAATAAAGGCTGAGATTGACCGGGGTTATGAGTTTCCTGGCTCTAGCTCAACTAATGCATATAAACTTCTGAAGTTGCTGCTGCAAACTCGGCCAGAAGAACGGCTCAAATCCCTCAACTCGTTGGCAAAACAAGCTTTCCTTTTTGGCTGTGATATTCAACGAATCCGAAGCAAACAGGTAAGATTGATCTACCCTGCGAAAATCACAACTGTAAAATAGGGGCTTAATTTACTATGGGGCAGGGGGGAGAACTGCCCCCCCCCCCAAGACCCCAGTTTGAATTCCAGATCCCAGTTTTCCCCCAGCTGATATTTAGTTTATTCAAAAATCTTTTCAAAGCTAAGATAAGCCTGCATAATTCAAACATCCACAGAAACGGGCGAGTTTTTTTTAGTATATCATTGCCTTTATGGTATTATATGGCTCATTTTTCATTTTTCACCGTCATTTTCACTTGATTCGGGAAAACTGGCTCCAAATTCCCCCCCCCCCCTCCCCCCGCCCACAGGATTCTTTACGAAATTACGCCACTGTTGTCAAACTAAGTTGAAACTGAAGATAGTAAATACTTTCGAGGGAAATTGATCAAGTGAAGTTGGTATACAACATTTTTTTGATAATAGTCATGAAAGCTAAGTCATCTGATTAAAAAAAAAAAAAAAAAAAAAATGCCGACGAGACCATGAAGTGAGCTCAATGCCACGAGCAACATCTAATTCGCTGGGTGATCGATGTATGATCAAAATATTCAGACTTTTGTATCTGTTTCTACTGTCTAATAAATGGACTTAACCCCAATTGAACGTTTATTTGTTCGTCATAGAAAAGCAGTGTGGTATTGGAAAAAAAATAAGGTATTACTTCAAAAACTAATGCATAAAAAGAATCTTTTTATGCTGATTCCAAATATGTCAAATTCATTAAGATTAGTGTTACCCATCAAAAGCTAAAAGCCTCATAATATATGCCTGATTTCCTAAAAATAAGAGGGTGAGAAACGGCTCCAAGAAGCCAAATGGCCTTAATGAGAATAACAATATTAGATTTAGCCACCAAAGGATACTCCTATTGAGGTTTCAAGCTTCTATCTACAAAAGTGTAGATATACAAAGATGCGTGTTTATTTGTTTGAAATTCTTTTCTCTTTTATTCCGGGGGGGGGGGGGGTGTTCGCATCGAACCACATTTTTTCAAGAAGCAAGATCACAGATCCGTGTTTAATTTTTTTTTTTCAGGGGTGATCTTGTTGAACCAATAGTCCTAGAAAATTGGGATTTTTGAATTAAAATCAAGTTTCCATCAATTCGTGGCTAATTGGAGAAAAAAACAAGACAGATAGTCTGAGTGAGAGGCAAAGCTGGCATAAGCCTGTTTCAGGAATGTATAAAATGATGTCATTTTCACTCGTGATATTCACTCCATCAGCCATGCCTCCATCTTAGGGCAGAACTAATGTAGATAGTCATAGAACTAAGGGATGATCGAGATTTTTGGGTTAACTCATGACCACTGTATATAAATTATAGGCAGTATGATCATTCCCTATCTCACCCATTATAAAAGCCCGGACCGAGGTGCGAGCACTCCAGGGAACGTAGAAACATAAGCGACATTAGATCTTTTCACGGGTAGAGAAGTCAGATTTCTCTTGAACGCAAAACTTGGCTTCAACGTTGGAACACTAAATTTTGAGAAATCCTCAAAATCCCCTCTTTTTTGGAAATCCTACTTAGGCCAATCAGTTAAGTCCACTGTATATAAATAATAGATAAAGTCATAATTTGTATATAAATTAAGTCATACCTGTAAGATGGGACAGTTGCAAACCACTCGGCCGGCTCATCAAGTTTTTTTTTCTTTAGCAATTACGAATAACACAATTTCGAACCATTTCTCATTGATTGACACATACACACTAACCCGCTAATGCATGAAGAAGTGGGAGGAGCTTTTTGTTCACACCGAGAATGAAGAGCCAGACATCATCTGCGGTAAACCTACTGCTAATTATATATACAGTGCTCATAACGGATAGTATCGACTGGACTTGTATGCATAAGGGGTGACTGAATTTGCCTGGGCTCAACGGCAAACAAGTGACCTCAGCCTATTCTATTGGAAATTAAAAACTCTGGCGTTCCTTTGAGTAATCAGTTTTCCATTTTGTAGAACTGAACTGCAATTCTGACTAAAAGATGACCAAGTTGTTATTGATAGAAAATACTGATTTATCCAGTCTTATTAAGTTTATTAAAAAAACTATATGCTAATTTTCCCAGTTTTAGAGGCACTAGAGCAGAGGTTCCCAACCCATTTTGGGTAATGCCCCTCATAGGAATTTCTAAAATCCTGATACCAAGTTGATTCAGACTACGTTTCATAAAATTATGCACAGTGAGGTTTCAATTATGCACAAGTAAGTTTCACAGAAGGGTAATTGTCTAGGGGGCAGAGTCCCGACGCCTAATAAGCACGTTTTAACACCCAAATTTTTTATATTTTCCTTTATCATTTAGGTAAATATTGAAGATAGTGTGGGGAGGGAGAGATGAAAAATTAGTCTTTAAATTCCCTTCATTCTGATTACGCCTGAATGTGAGTGCTACAAGGTGATAGCTCCTGTCTCATTGCAGAAAATATTTTTCTTTTGAATATTAAACATTAAACCTGAATTCTCATATTATATCTTGGTTAGGCCTGAAAATGATTTGAAAAATAATTAGAAATTAAATAAAAACAATAAGTTTTTTATCTGAAAGTAAGGATCGTCATTGAAACTTAATATGAAATAATATTGTTACATATGTGAGGAGATTGCCATATACTCTATCCCTCTACTTCTTGCACAGGAAATTTAATTTTTTGCTTAAAAAAAAAAAATTATGTCAGAACGACTGCTTAAACACAATAGGCGTTGAATTCGAATCACAAGTATTTTGAAGCACTTTAGTGCAAAGAGTGGGGAGAATGAGATTGTTTAGGGGGTAGTCCCCCTCATATTCAGAATAGGTAACTTTTTTTTTAAGTTTTATTGTTGCTCCTTTCTGTCAGTTGAGGAATTTCAGTTTTTTTTTTATTACACAAAAAAAATTCGACAGAATTTTGAGCAACAGGCATTCTTGGCAAAGAGATCAATAACTTTAATTTATTATGTATTTAACAATTATAAACTATTCAGTATTTGATCTTAGTCTATTATTCTCAAAATATAGAGGAAAAGAAAGTCATACTCAAACCAAAATTACTGAACAATTTATTGTTCCCCAGGATTTTGAATTATTTCTATGAAGCTTTATTTACCTGGCTAAAATTTAAACGCACAGGCCACCTGTCATACTGATCCTCTTTATTTCTAGATTCAAATTTAACTGAACATAATGAGCACTCTTAAATAGAATTGATTAATACAAGAAAATATCAACATATAGATAACAGGAACTAATATAGATGAATAAATATATCTTAAAATGAGCGAAAAAACAAATTGAATATTCAAGTCAAACTTAAAACTAACAAAAATTACAGGAGTTTGGCTATTGCCCGCTTTCCCCTTTCCTAACCGGAAAAGTCTGAAGCATGTTGTGTCATTGGTTTTTTTTTAAACTATATGTATCTGTTGTATTTCAAAACATCGAAAACAAATAAAAGGAAAATTCCCTTAATTGTTTGAAATATTACAGATAAACCTTTTTGATAGACTGGGAGCACATATTATCTTTTGATTTAGTCTAATGTGCTCCTAAGCGTTCCTTAAAGTTTCACCTTAATACCCTTTGCCTTTCCAAGAACAACCAGAAGCAAACGTTCCCCCTTTCCTTATGATAAATCCTATATGTGAAAATGGGAAATTGTATAATTTAGGCGTAAATCGTATAATTGTATAATTTAGCGTATCATTGTATAATTGTATAAATATAATTGTATAATTGTATAATTTAATTGTATAATTATAATTGTATAATTATAATTGTCTAAATTGTATAATTTAGCGTAAATTTGGCCTTTTTCTTTGTTTTCTAAAGTCATGCAAACTTTCTTATCTACTAATTCTTTTGAAGTTAAACTTAAAACTCAAGGATTTTACATATTTGGAATAACCACAAAAAGGTGATTTTTGTGTAATTTTATAAAAATGTAGAATTTTATGCTTGTGCTATTGAAAAGCATTTCTATTACCGTTCATTACCATGAATGACTTGATTCTTTTTATTCCGGTCTTTTCATATGGACAAAATGATTATGGAAAGCCTAGAAGGGGTTATTCAGTCGCAAATAAAAATTTACGTTTCCCTTTTTATGGGTCAAAACCTATTTTACGGCAGCCAAACATAAGTCCAGCGCTTTTTTCTTTTAATATTTGTTGTGACTCTATGATTATCGTGCTATATTCCCCTTCTTTTGATTTCTTATGGACTGCTTTGTACCCTTATTGACGCCCACCCTTTAGGGCGCCCGTACCAGGGGCGCCTCTGGGCGTCCAATCCTTATATTTTCTGATGTTCTTGGTACTTTAAGCCTTTCTCGCACCAATATTTGTATTTCCGATGTATCTATAGTTAGTAGGGTTTATTTTCGAGAAGCAATTTTTCTATTAGTTTTTAGTTTTATTGTTTATTACATCCTTGAGATTTGGCCAATTTTACAAATGTTACATTATTTTTATTTCTAATTATGTGTTTTTGCAGGCTTCTAAGTGAGATTTCTCTTTGTCGGATAGTTTCTCCTGTAAGGTTTCAGTCACAGTTATAACACCAAGCTACCATTGTCAAACCCATTTCCTTTATTTAATTATGAATAAATTGGGTTGGATTTTCGACCTAGGCAACAGCCTTCTACTAAAGATCTGCGTTCTAGTTAGTTTTTCAGTTCATTCTTTGGAGAAATAACTTGTTGCTTCAGCTCAGATTTTAGAAAGGACAAAAATGCCAATGCAAAATGCCAAGAGAATTCTGACTTGTCTACCCGGGAAAAAACCGAATGTCGCTTATGTTTATAGTTGTTTAAATGTTCTCCGGAGCATTTGCATCTCGGTCCAGGTTTGTGTAATGAGTGAGATAGGATCTTAGGGATTGATCGTACTGTATTATATTTATATACAGTGGTTTAAAGTAACTTTACAATTGCGTGAAAAATAGATGAATAATATAAAAATAAAAGAAGTTATAACAACAACTGTAAACAAATCGAGCTTACACGAACAATCTGGAGCTGCCCTCTCTCTCTTGTCTCTCTTTTGCCCGTATAGATAGGACACATAGCTGAAAATTCAATACTAAAAATTAAAACGGTAAAGAAGCCCTATATAAAGTTTAAGAGCATAATAAATGTATCAGATTTTTTTGTCACGTGATAAAATTGTTTTCTTGTGGTTCTCTCTATCTACCTTCCCTTCATTTTCTCTTCTCCGCTTTCTGTTTTTGTCATTTTGTATTCCGTTTTCTGACATTCGTGCATAATTATAAAAGTAATACATGACACAAAATAGAGCTCAGCACAGAAAAATCAATCTAAGGCTCTCCCCTCTCTCTATGGTTACTCCGGACTGATGTGCACACGGCATTTTGTTTCCAGGGATAAATGAGGGACACATCTTCGGGAAAACATATATATTATAATTGTAAAAGCTACAAATTTGAAAGCTTTTCTTCAATCTTAGAATTGTCTTTCAAACCCCCTTTGAATGAAATTAATGTTAAATATTTTAGGTTACGCCTGAAAAAATGTTTCAAATTTGGATTTCAAAGGCTGAGAATTTAGCATCTCCTGCCAACTTCCCAAATTTTTGAAATCTCTTTATCCTGTTCAGCAAGTTGAAGAATATTTGAAGATCGATGCTGATTTAAAAGCAGATACTTCTTGAAAGGTGAGGGGAAAGATAATTACTACCCTGCCCATCGCTTAGGTCTAATTTGTTTTATTTTAAAATATATTTTTTTTTACCAATACGTCAATTGTATTTGTTTTACAAGTCAAGTTGTCTTCAATAAATATAGTTGATTATTTGGGACTTATTTGTTTTACCATAGATTATAAATTAATACAGCTGACATGATGCCACAAAAAACTGTGGAGATTTTATTATTTGTGGCTAGTTTGCCTTATTATTTGTGGCTAAAGTGGCAAAATCTTCGCTAGTTTGTCCTAGTTGTGTTAATTTGAAATCTTGAATCCATTGTAAGGTATAATCGGTATAGTTGGAACCGTATCAAGAAGGAGGGGGCCATCCGAATTGACAACCCTCTAAAACTATTGACGGAATTATAAAAAAAAGTACCAAAAACCCACAGAAAACAGAATTTTGTTGTTTTTTCGTTAAATTTCTCTTGCCAATCCCCCCCCCCCCAATGATAATTGTGGATGCATCCCTGGGTATAGATGCAATTTAATGGGTGTAATTGTAAGTATTTGTGCTCAGCTTTAATCTGATGGTTTATATGTCGTTTTTTTTAGATAAGCTCTGTAAATCATCAAATATTCTTGTGGTGATGTTATGTTATAGAACAAATCCCCATTTTTGTGGCAAATTCTTCTCTTCTCTGTGTGTGTGCGTTTCCCCTCTATTTCCAGTGCATTTGGATCATGACTGGAGTATGGCTCCTTTCCTATAAATATTATGATATAAGAAAATCATTTCCATGCAAAATTTGGTCCTAAATATTGCCAGTTGTTTCTCATATTTTGAGGTAGGCAATGTTGTATCTCTGTTTTTAGTCTTTTGAATCGAGGGGAATAAAAATATCCATTGGGAGAAAGTGTTAGTTTTCTCCATTTATCCCCAATATTATAGGCAGCGCAGTAGTGCTGTCTAAGTAAAGAGTGCTGCCTATGCATTGATTTTTTTTATCAAGGCATTTGGTATGGAAGGAGCTGTCGTAGAAACTTCAGAAGAGGCTCCTTCGACTGGAAATTAAAAGTTCTAGTGTCCTTTTTAATAGCCAATAGTGATCGAAGGTAAGTAGTCCCTCCACGCCCCTTATTCTCCCAAAGACATCCAAAAAACATGTGATATACCTTTTTTATTCAACATAGCTGAAAGATCCAATAACTGTGCCTCTGAGGAAGACAGCCCTCCATCTTCCATGTGGACAAGGGCTGTAAGTTATACTCTTGGCCGTTGTTTAAATATGGTATTTCTAGGTTAAGATTTTCGGGGCATCATGAAGGGAATCTCTACTGACCGAAGGTTAATATGTACTAAGGCTACTACTGCTACAATTGTTATTACTACTAAGTTCTATTACTGCTACTATTACTCTTACTACTACTACATCTCCTATACTACTATTACTACTACCACAACTGCTACTACTCCTCCTCCTCCTGATACTACTACTACGAATAATACTAGGGCTAAGGGTATTGCTAAAATTTCAAGGAATATTGAGAGAAAAGTTGAACTAAATGAGAAAACACAATCTGCATGCAAGGTGTCAAATGGAGAATCAGCAACAACTTAGGAACGACCTTGAGTACTACTAACTTACTTACTTAGGTCCTGACCATCCCCATTGGATGTTTTGAGGCCACTCCTCCTGATAGCTCATGAGTAAGGGCTTGATAAATCATTCTATCGGGTGCGGTACATGATAACTGAGTAAATTTGACATTATCGAAATCAAAGTTATCCATCCATCGGATTCATGGTCTTTATTGTGAACAAAGGCCATACAGAGATTCTTCAAGTGTTATTTATGGCGGCTTGGCTCCATTCGATTGAATTAGCCGAACTAGTGCAGTTGCTATTTTTTGGTGTGACTAAAAATGTCTCAGTCAACTGGAGCCTTTGGTGTACTTCCATATTTGTGATACGGACAATGTGTTTGATTCTGGCGAATGGAGGGAGGCATCTCATCTCAAAAGCTGGAGGTTTTCTTTCTCTTTGGTTTTCAGTGTCCATGTTTCATCCATGTGTCCTAACTATGGGAATTACTAAACTATTGAATAGGCGCATTTTGAGTTTGTTAGATATATAGTTACTTTTCCAGAGGCTTGCTAGTCTCCCGAAGCTAGAACTTGCAAGTGCTAGTCGACGTTTCGAGTCAGAGCTATGGCAGTTATCAAAAGAGAGTAGGCTACCAAGGTACAGGAAGTTGCTAACCGTTTCAACCTGTCTCCTTCCTTTGGTGAGAAAGGGTGGGGTTTCTAATTCATGTTTCGTAGTTACCATGACTTTGGTCTTGCTGACGTTGATCTCCATCTCGAATGTTGTAGTGGCGTCATAAACTTTGCTAGCTTGTGCCTGCAGTTCTTGTGAAGAAAGGGCTGATGCATCAATGCCATCAGCGACGGCAAAATTATCTATCAGCAGCACTCTTATAGTACCGCCATATTCCGAACGCATCAGTAACTGAATGGCATTTCGAAAAAAGTTGAAGAAGCAGTTATTGTTTTACCTAGCAACTGGGCATAAAGAACCTTGATTATCTGGACAATCTCATAAGCCATGTCCGGCCAAATGCCTGACCGAAATCAACAAGTATTTGTTAGAGAGTTCTTGGTTGAATTCGATGTATCGTTCACTATGCTATAGAATGAAGAATACCTGATCGATTGTGGATCCCCCAGGGCAGAAACCGGCCTGATATTTGTTCTAGTTGATTTTTTTTTTAGTTGACCTCACATTTTCTTTCTTGTTTGCAAATCAGCAGTTGAACAATTACTGGTCAATAGCACAGTGAGTTCATTTTTTTTGTACCATATTTGATAATTGGAGACATGTGCATGGAAGAGTTGAAAAACCCGATGCGTTCAAAGCCTATTTAGAATCCGTTACTTTATTCATTATCGCTAAACTACAAAAATCCACTTACGATCTGTTTCTAAATAACCAGTTACAAAAGAGTAGGGGGAAGGTGATGGGAAAAAATACATAGCAAAAGTTATTATCGATGTTTTAAAATTAAAAGGCACACAAGCTCTTGGTTTTTGAGTCCCTACAGGAAAAGCTGACACATTCAACGACGAATCCATAAACCATTGTAATTTTTAGAGCTAATTGCTTTACTTGGTAATATGACTTTAAAAAATATTTAACTTCGATTACCCAAAAAAGTTAACAACCCCATGTGAGACAGAAGCCTAAGAAAGAAGAAGCCGGAAAGAAGAGCGAAATAGTGGAAAGACGACGGTTTATTGCCTTTTTTTTATAACAGCCCTATCACTAAAATCTTCACAATTATTAGAAATTTGATGAAAGAAGCATTTTAATCAGAAATAAAGAAAGCTGTAAAGTCTTCTATATTAATGGACACAAAGATTGACATTTCGAGAAACGATCGCTGAGCATTTATGGTCCAATTAATGTATGGGTATGAAGTATTTGAAAAATTGCTATTTTTAAAATGTGGCACATCAACATCGGCTAAAGGATAAGTGTTAAGCAGCTATGGAAATAATTGATACTAATCCCAAATTATTTTCTTTCGACTAAGTTAACCATAATCGGCAAGCAATCCATATTTTGGGTCAGTCGTTATTGTTTCCGCGTGAGCTGTAAATGACACTACTGTTATATCCTATAGGAAGGTCTGCATAAAAAAAACTGCATCAGTTAGGCATCAGGTACTGAGTAAACAATTTATTTTAAGGGATACCGAGACCCTGGCCCCACCCTAAATTTCAGTGTGAGAGCAGGGCCAGAAAAGATTATTTTAACGAACAATTTTTTCAGAAGATGTTGCAGATAATTAGGGCTGTATGAAATTTTTTCCCTAGGGTGACCCTGTGGGAGGCAAAAACAAACAGAGAAAAAATCTTAAGAATTACTGGGATAATTATAAAAATAATTCTAGATTGGGATGGAAATTGCTTGGTTGAGCACGTTTCTGCAGGAAGCAGGTTCATCTCACGTTTTAGTGTAACACGTTTACACGTTTTAGTGTAACACGTTTACACGTTACACGTGTAAAACGTTACACGTTTTAATGTAACAATGTCGCTGTTTGTAGATCTCCAATTTTTTGTTATGGATCCCCAGGCTTCTTCTAATTCTGAAATATGTTGACTGGGCTTGTGCCCAGTATCACCAAGGGCTCTCTCTTTTTTTGGATTTAGGGCTAATGTTGTTACAGAATACTCATCACAGCACTAATATATCTGAGCCCAATAGACCTAGCTATGCTCCTCCATCAATCCCCTCTGTTAATAGCTTGACTATTTACTCCCTCACATGAAAACTCTACTTCTAGTCAACCTTTTCTGATGATGTATTTTCATTTCAATCGAGAGTGCTTTTTTTGAGACCCAGCTAGATAGCCAAATAACATTATTTTTGGCTAACCAACATATTTAATCATGATTATTCAATAATTTTATTTATTTATTTATGGCAAGTGTGCTAATTGGGGTAGGTCCATTACTCCCCAGATTTTTAAAAATACCTTATTCTAGCATTTGAACTGAAAAACGAAAAAATGCCTCTCCCCACAAACTTAGATATTGAAATACCTTTCTTTATTCCCTCCTCTTATAGTTCCATGAAATGGCGTCCCTGATGTATAGATTCAGCGCTAAGAAAACTGTCAGTTCTTCTTACATATTGCAGTCATTTAATAACATCAGCCATTTGACAGAACTAGTTGATTGTTTTGTTTGTCTCTACTCCCCTAGATTTTTAAAAATACCTTATTCTAGCATTTAAATTGAAAAACGAAAAAATGCCTCTCCCCACAAACTTAGATGTTGAAATACCACATTTTATATTTTTTTATTATATTGTCCTGTAGACTTTTCTCTACTTATTATTCTACAGTCTGCACTGAGGACGGCTGCGTTACCTTGTTTCGTATTGGTGTGAACCCAAATACTTCAATCCCAAATAGATCTTATCAGACTTGATCAACATTATCTAATTTTTTGAATTACATTAAAGCATCTAAGATTCGTGAATTTTAAATTTTCCCACAGGGGCGGATCCGGGATTTTTTTAGGGGGGGGGGCAAATAGGTTGATCCGAAAAAATTAGGGGGGGGGGTCAAATAGATTTATCCGCTAAACTTGCGTTAGGAGCAAGTTTAGTTAACGCAAACTTGAGTTAATTAAGTAAATTACACTACTTTATATTACGTAAGGGGGGCGTGTGCCCCCACGCCCCTCTCCTGGACCCGCCACTGTTTTCCTATCAATAGTTCTGTTTAATTTTAGCATCATTGTTTTTCTTCTATTTGATAGACATCAGGTCAAGATCAAAAACCTCTGGTTTTTTTTCAAATTATTTGTGTTGACAATTTATTCTGACAGCTATACGGTCGCTCATAAGACTACGTAAAATACTCAAGTACTTAACGATCGAAAGATCGTATCATGCATTTTCACACTTCTGAGGTAATTGCCAGAAGGTGGCATTAGTGAGGTAATTTAGATTAGGACTATTTAGAGTGAGGTAGAATATGTAATGCCATCCTATTCCTCCCTTTGAGAACAGTTTAGCTGACAGTTTTAGTAATTATCTCAGAAATGTCAGTTACGACCTTTAAGCGTGAAAGTGATCATGATCTTGAATTTTTCAAAGCACGTGTATTTCTAGGTGATATTTGGCCGCTTTAAGCAAACCAAAGCCTATTTATTATAAATAAATACAATAGATTATACAATAAATACAATAGAATAAATACAATTATTATAAATAAAAACAATATATTATAAATAAATACAATGAGTCTTAACCCAATTTATGTACCATAAACTAAATAGTATTTTAACAAGACTTGAACGAGAAAATTTCTACCTGTTGGTTTTCAAAATAGAGGAAGGGTAATTGCCTTTTTAACCCAAGGAAAACCAAATCTTTGAAAATTTCCATTATGAGCTGAAAAAATGATAGACAAAAATAATGCTCAATTGGTCTTTTAGCTACAGGGCAACTCTAAAACTGCAAATTTACCTTATGTTTCCTAGGGAGTACCTTATTTTACCAATTTTACCTTATTTTACCAATTTTATTGACCGGGTCTTTTATTTTGCGGTAATTTTAAACAGTAGCCCACTATTATACTATTACTGCAAAGGCTTAAGGTATGAAGGTCAAATTTTCAAAGAATATTGAGGAGAAAGTTGAACTCAATAAAAACACACTATGTGATTGCAGGTGGACGAAAGGGCGTATTCCAAGAACGGCTTAGGCCTTAGGGTATTAAGTTGAAACATTTAGGGAATGACAATATTACTACTGCTATCAATGACAAAAGTCATTCATTGCAGTTCTAACAGTTGAAAAAAGTTTGAAGGTTTGGAAGATAAGTCTGTATACAATGACTAAAATATTAGAAGCTGGTTATGGCAGAACGGCTCTGAAACATGGACATTTCAGAAGGTTCAAGAAGATTTGTCAAACATCTTCCAAAAGAACTATCTAGGAATAGTTTCAGGTATTCGGTTGACTGACTAACTATTTAATAGTAAGATGTACGAAAACAAGGTTCGATCTGGCATTCTGGGGGCTATAATAAAAGAAAATTTAAGGTGTCGACCACGTTTTAAGGAGGAAAGATGACACATTGCCAAAAATGTTCTTCTAATGGCTTGGAGAGGTCATAAGAATGAATTTAAAGGAAACTGGAAATATATGGGACAGGTAATGAGTGAAGCTTTATAGGAGAAGGTGATCTTCCACAGGTGAATTGGCGTCATATCGCTGAGTGCTGCCACAGACTGTTCGTAGTCGTAGCAGTAATAATTTAATCTTCTTGATCTTTAGTTTCTTTTTCTCTTTTCCTTGCTGTTATCCGAAATTGACACTAAGGGAGCCACTGGGTGGCAGAAGTTGTTTTTAATTTTTTTTTTAAATTTATTTTTCAACTTTAGCAACTTATAAAACACTGCCTTTGCAATTATTTTTAAATGGAGCCTATTAAGCACATATATCAGAATCAGAAATAGCTAATTGGCTAATAAACAGAAATTCCGAAGAGCATGTCAATGAATAGTAAAAAAATTGGAAAGTGGAATTAGCTGCCGATCTCTACGAACCGCAGCTAATTCGAATCGTTAGGAAGTGAATGAATGAAAATTTATTTTGGAAGAAGGACTGAGGACTAGATGTACTGATGGCATGTTAAACGAGTTTCTGAAATATTGTCGTTGAGAAGCTAGAGAATGAATTGCTGAACAATATGGACATGGCTTCTGATAAAAGGGAAGCACCAAATAATTTAATTAAAACTTTAGTTTAACCCCGTGAAAAAAAGATGATGAGAGTGAGTATGGAAATCAAAAAGGCATAAGTCTGATTTCTCTTGGAAGTCTACAGCAAAACCTATCTGTAACAAGCAGTTACAACGAAATTTGTCTGTAACAATGAGTAGGGTGAATAACTTAAGACGCTTGCACCTAGGACTGCGTGGGTCATGTCTTGATATGCTATGACGTCAAACATGAGAATACATCCCTGATCAACAGTTACAACAACACAACAGCTATCGGACACTTCTCTGGAGACAGAGGATTGAAGATCAAGTTTGTCTGTAGTGGTGACCAGGCTTGCCATCCTGGTGATTTATCACTATTTTAGTGATTTTATTGCCGAGTGATTTTATTTTGGCTTGTGATTTCCTGAAAAATCAAGTAATTTTGCTTTTATTGGTGATTTATTTTGAAACGCGAGAATTTTTTGAAAATTCAGAGGAAAAAGGAACAAAAACGATTAATTTAGGGTAAAATTAGTGTCATTGTTCTAATTTTGAGCCTAAAGTCTGGCGAGAATTATTGTTTGAATAAAACTAGTCGAAAAAATGACCAGAAATGAGTTTTAGGCTAGTGACGCCCTGTATGAAGCTATATATCATCAACATATGATAATTTTCGTCTCCTCCTCTGTCTCCCAGTCGGATAACATTGCTCTCTCCCCATGACAGCATAATCATCACCAACAATTACGTGCTCTTTTGCCTCTATGTAGAATGCCTCCGTTATCCTTAGGAAAACTGCCCTAAACTCATTCTAAGGACATAAATGATTGGAACAATTTTTCTAATGCTTTCAAGAAAAAAAAACAGTCACATCATTAATTTAGTGATTTTTTTGCTTATTTAGTGATTTTTTCCACTCGTCATTTTATTTTTAACCTAGAAGCAACCCTGCCTATGTTGTGTGCATCAATCTCCAGAGGCAGCAAAAAAATCTTCGGAGTACTATCAAAGAGAAAAAGAGGGATTACTTTACCTATAGCTCCGTGGCAAAAGTGGGCTTTAGTTTCATTGGCTTATGTCAGCAACGTAGTTACGTAAGCCATTCATCTTCTTCCTTAATCCCTGGAAAGTTTATGAGAACACCTTTTAACAACCTGATACTATTTATCCTATGTAAAATCAAGCCAGTAAAAATAACAAAGATTTTTATTCCACTTGATTCGTTCATCTGTGTGGAATTTTAATTCAGTAGAAAAAGAAAATGCTCCTGAGTCACAAGATTTTTTCACAAACAGTCTCTCTATTTCTCAGTGGTTTTATTAACATATTATGCAAAATGTACTCTTGCTTTTTTATTATATAATGGCGACACGTAAAATTCTCGTTATTGGACATTACCCCCTCAATGAGGGCTCTAAAAAAAATGGAATTCAGACTGCACACATATTATCAATCTTCAGCAAATTCTACACCAGCTATTTTGAAATCCCCTTTTTACAACTTTTAAAAAGCAAAGAATATGATTGTTCAAAACTCAAAATATGAGAAATAAACACCGTGAGTGGCAGTCCCAGCTCCCCAGAGCCAGTAAAAAAAATGTTGTGATAAGTGTGTACTTATAAATTCTCCTTGAAGGTTATATTTATAAAAAAAAAATACAAATCATACACATATAGTCATTAGATTACTGTATAAAAAAAAATGGTGAGTCATGATGACAATAAAAAAAAAAAAAACTAATCAGATGGAAAAGCACTGAAGATCTCCAGCGGTATTTTGAATGTCTGGTCATCAGTCAAAACAAGGTCAAATGCTTCCAGAAACATTTGCAATCTCTCTTCAATCTAAATTATTTATTATTTTCATCTCCAATAAACTATACTTGAAATGATTAAAAAAAGCTACAAAATCTTGGGCGCCGGCTGGGGGGTCAAGAGGACATGCCCCCCTAGAAATTTGGACCTTTAAAGTAATTATAAGGAAACCAAAGGAAAAAGAGCAGAATTGGGAAAACGATGGAAAAATGTGTGTTGCCCCGTTGTTGGCTGCCTGCGAATAGATTTTAACCCTTAATAAGGAAAATATAAGTTCTAATTAGTACCTGAGAGACTCCTTTCCAGCTTTCCACAAACATTTTTTCTATCTGATTTGGTTGGAGTAAAAAAAACATCAAATTCTTCATAGTAATGAATGGTAAGTAAATAACGTTCCTTGTCAATAACGAAACTGTAAGAGCTTAACCATTGATAACATTCAACGAAAGAATCAGCTTTTTAGGGTGATCCTAAACATGTATTTGTTTATTAGTAATTAGTGCAGTTATTAGCACACAAGAAAGTTCGTATAATTATAGAAAACACAAGGAAAACAATTTAATAAGGGGCAGTCTCGGTAAAATTATGCCGTCAACTTTTGCTCGCATTGCAAGAGTACCCATGAGCTGACACGTGAAGCCACTATAATCAGAAATGAATGGAATGCTGGGAATTTTTGTATTTTCCCACTATAATCCCTGAATGGAATGCTGGGAATTTTTGTATTTTCCCCTAAATGGATACGTTTTTTGTGTCCTATTATATTTTTTTTCAGGAGTGATTGTATTTATCTAGTTCTCACTTTGAAAAAGATTTAATTTTTTACAGTTATGAAGTATAAAGGTGTCAAACATGTTGGTTTTTGGTATTCAAAATGAAATTAAAAATATAGAATTAAAATTTTTAACTGATTTTCTTAATCTTAATTTTAATGTTTTACTCTGAACAAACTAGTTTGATAAAGCGTTACTTTTTTATACAGAAATTTAAAGATTATGAAGGAAGCCAGGCTAAAACTTGGCAACTGATTAACCCGGTAATAAGCCCAAATAGG